>NW_027150251.1:0-53963 GCF_031143425.1 Pleurodeles waltl
CAAGTCTCCCGATAGAAATGATACCTCACTTTCGTGGGTAGGCCTAGCGCCAGCGACAGGAAACACCCCTAAGCGCAACGTGGACACATCCAAAATTTTGGAAGAAAACAGAGGTGTTTTTTGCGAAGTGCCTACCTGTAGATTTTGGCCTCTAGCTCAGCCGGCACCTAGGGAAACCTACCAAACCTGTGCATTTCTGAAAACTAGAGACCTAGGGGAATCCAAGGAGGGGTGACTTGCGGGGCTCGGACCAGGTTCTGTTACCCAGAATACTTTGCAAACCTCAAAATTTGGCTAAAAAAACACATGTTCCTCACATTTCTGTGGAAGAAAGTTCTGGAATCTGAGAGGACCCACAAATTTCCTTCCACCCAGCGTTCCCCCAAGTCTCCCGATAAAAATGATACCTCACTTGCGTGGGTAGGCCTAGCGCCAGCGACAGGAAACACCCCAAAGCGCAACGTGGACACATCCAAAATTTTGGAAGAAAACAGAGGTGTTTTTTGCGAAGTGCCTATCTGTAGATTTTGGCCTCTAGCTCAGCCGGCACCTAGGGAAACCTACCAAACCTGTGCATTTCTGAAAACTAGAGACCTAGGGGAATCCAAGGAGGGGTGACTTGCGGGGCTCGGACCAGGTTCTGTTACCCAGAATCCTTTGCAAACCTCAAAGTTTGGCTAAAAAAACACATGTTCCTCACATTTCTGTGGCAGAAAGTTCTGGAATCTGAGAGGAGCCACAAATTTCCTTCCACCCAGCGTTCCCCCAAGTCTCCCGATAAAAATGATACCTCACTTCCGTGGGTAGGCCTAGCGCCAGCGACAGGAAACACCCCAAAGCGCAACGTGGACACATCCAAAATTTTGGAAGAAAACAGAGGTGTTTTTTGCGAAGTGCTTACCTGTAGATTTTGGCCTCTAGCTCAGCCGGCACCTAGGGAAACCTACCAAACCTGTGCATTTCTGAAAACTAGAGACCTAGGGGAATCCAAGGAGGGGTGACTTGCGGGGCTCAGACCAGGTTCTGTTACCCAGAATCCTTTGCAAACCTCAAAATTTGGCTAAAAAAACACATGTTCCTCACATTTCTGTGGCAGAAAGTTCTGGAATCTGAGAGGACCCACAAATTTCCTTCCACCCAGCGTTCCCCCAAGTCTCCCGATAAAAATGATACCTCACTTGCGTGGGTAGGCCTAGCGCCAGCGACAGGAAACACCCCAAAGCGCAACGTGGACACATCCAAAATTTTGGAAGAAAACAGAGGTGTTTTTTGCGAAGTGCCTACCTGTAGATTTTGGCCTCTAGCTCAGCCGGCACCTAGGGAAACCTACCAAACCTGTGCATTTCTGAAAACTAGAGACCTAGGGGAATCCAAGGAGGGGTGACTTGCGGGGCTCGGACCAGGTTCTGTTACCCAGAATCCTTTGCAAACCTTAAAATTTGGCTCAAAAAACACATGTTCCTCACATTTCTGTGGCAGAAAGTTCTGGAATCTGAGAGGACCCACAAATTTCCTTCCACCCAGCGTTCCCCCAAGTCTCCCGATAAAAATGATACCTCACTTGCATGGGTAGGCCTAGCGCCAGCGACAGGAAACACCCAAAAGCGCAACGTGGACACATCCAAAATTTTGGAAGAAAACAGAGGTGTTTTTTGCGAAGTGCCTACCTGTAGATTTTGGCCTCTAGCTCAGCCGGCACCTAGGGAAACCTACCAAACCTGTGCATTTCTGAAAACTAGAGACCTAGGGGAATCCAAGGAGGGGTGACTTGCGGGGCTCGGACCAGGTTCTGTTACCCAGAATCCTTTGCAAACCTCACAATTTGGCTAAAAAAACACATGTTCCTCACATTTCTGTGGCAGAAAGTTCTGGAATCTGAGAGGAGCCACAAATTTCCTTCCACCCAGCGTTCCCCCAAGTCTTCCGATAAAAATGATACCTCACTTGCGTGGGTAGGCCTAGCGCCAGCGACAGGAAACACCCCAAAGCGCAACGTGGACACATCCAAAATTTTGGAAGAAAACAGAGGTGTTTTTTGCGAAGTACCTACCTGTAGATTTTGGCCTCTAGCTCAGCCGGCACCTAGGGAAACCTACCAAACCTGTGCATTTCTGAAAACTAGAGACCTAGGGGAATCCAAGGAGGGGTGACTTGCGGGGCTCGGACCAGGTTCTGTTACCCAGAATCCTTTGCAAACCTCAAAATTTGGCTCAAAAAACACATGTTCCTCACATTTCTGTGGCAGAAAGTTCTGGAATCTGAGAGGACCCACAAATTTCCTTCCACCCAGCGTTCCCCCAAGTCTCCCGATAAAAATGATACCTCACTTGCGTGGGTAGGCCTAGCGCCAGCGACAGGAAACACCCCAAAGCGCAACGTGGACACATCCAAAATTTTGGAAGAAAACAGAGGTGTTTTTTGCGAAGTACCTACCTGTAGATTTTGGCCTCTAGCTCAGCCGGCACCTAGGGAAACCTACCAAACCTGTGCATTTCTGAAAACTAGAGACCTAGGGGAATCCAAGGAGGGGTGACTTGCGGGGCTCAGACCAGGTTCTGTTACCCAGAATCCTTTGCAAACCTCAAAATTTGGCTAAAAAAACACATGTTCCTCACATTTCTGTGGCAGAAAGTTCTGGAATCTGAGAGGACCCACAAATTTCCTTCCACCCAGCGTTCCCCCAAGTCTCCCGATAAAAATGATACCTCACTTGCGTGGGTAGGCCTAGCGCCAGCGACAGGAAACACCCCAAAGCGCAACGTGGACACATCCAAAATTTTGGAAGAAAACAGAGGTGTTTTTTGCGAAGTGCCTACCTGTATATTTTAGCCTCTAGCTCAGCCGGCACCTAGGGAAACCTACCAAACCTGTGCATTTCTGAAAACTAGAGACCTAGGGGAATCCAAGGAGGGGTGACTTGCGGGGCTCGGACCAGGTTCTGTTACCCAGAATCCTTTGCAAACCTTAAAATTTGGCTCAAAAAACACATGTTCCTCACATTTCTGTGGCAGAAAGTTCTGGAATCTGAGAGGACCCACAAATTTCCTTACACCCAGCGTTCCCCCAAGTCTCCCGATAAAAATGATACCTCACTTGCATGGGTAGGCCTAGCGCCAGCGACAGGAAACACCCAAAAGCGCAACGTGGACACATCCAAAATTTTGGAAGAAAACAGAGGTGTTTTTTGCGAAGTGCCTACCTGTAGATTTTGGCCTCTAGCTCAGCCGGCACCTAGGGAAACCTACCAAACCTGTGCATTTCTGAAAACTAGAGACCTAGGGGAATCCAAGGAGGGGTGACTTGCGGGGCTCGGACCAGGTTCTGTTACCCAGAATCCTTTGCAAACCTCACAATTTGGCTAAAAAAACACATGTTCCTCACATTTCTGTGGCAGAAAGTTCTGGAATCTGAGAGGAGCCACAAATTTCCTTCCACCCAGCGTTCCCCCAAGTCTTCCGATAAAAATGATACCTCACTTGCGTGGGTAGGCCTAGCGCCAGCGACAGGAAACACCCCAAAGCGCAACGTGGACACATCCAAAATTTTGGAAGAAAACAGAGGTGTTTTTTGCGAAGTACCTACCTGTAGATTTTGGCCTCTAGCTCAGCCGGCACCTAGGGAAACCTACCAAACCTGTGCATTTCTGAAAACTAGAGACCTAGGGGAATCCAAGGAGGGGTGACTTGCGGGGCTCGGACCAGGTTCTGTTACCCAGAATCCTTTGCAAACCTCAAAATTTGGCTCAAAAAACACATGTTCCTCACATTTCTGTGGCAGAAAGTTCTGGAATCTGAGAGGAGCCACAAATTTCCTTCCACCCAGCGTTCCCCCAAGTCTCCCGATAAAAATGATACCTCACTTGCGTGGGTAGGCCTAGCGCCAGCGACAGGAAACACCCCAAAGCGCAACGTGGACACATCCAAAATTTTGGAAGAAAACAGAGGTGTTTTTTGCGAAGTACCTACCTGTAGATTTTGGCCTCTAGCTCAGCCGGCACCTAGGGAAACCTACCAAACCTGTGCATTTCTGAAAACTAGAGACCTAGGGGAATCCAAGGAGGGGTGACTTGCGGGGCTTGGACCAGGTTCTGTTACCCAGAATTCTTTGCAAACCTCAAAATTTGGCTAAAAAAACACATGTTCCTCACATTTCTGTGGCAGAAAGTTCTGGAATCTGAGAGGAACCACAAATTTCCTTCCACCCAGCGTTCCCCCAAGTCTCCCGATAAAAATGAAACCTCACTTCCGTGGGTAGGCCTAGCGCCGGCGACAGGAAACACCCCAAAGCGCAACGTGGACACGTCCAAAATTTTGGAAGAAAACAGAGGTGTTTTTTGCGAACTGCCTACCTGTAGATTTTGGCCTCTAGCTCAGCCGGCACCTAGGGAAACCTACCAAACCTGTGCATTTCTGAAAACTAGAGACCTAGGGGAATCCAAGGAGGGGTGACTTGCGGGGCTCGGACCAGGTTCTGTTACCCAGAATCCTTTGCAAACCTCAAAATTTGGCTCAAAAAACACATGTTCCTCACATTTCTGTGGCAGAAAGTTCTGGAATCTGAGAGGAGCCACAAATTTCCTTCCACCCAGCGTTCCCCCAAGTCTCCCGGTAAAAATTATACCTCACTTGCATGGGTAGGCCTAGCGCCAGCGACAGGAAACACCCCAAAGCGCAACGTGGACACATCCAAAATTTTGGAAGAAAACAGAGGTGTTTTTTGCGAAGTGCCTACCTGTAGATTTTGGCCTCTAGCTCAGCCGGCACCTAGGGAAACCTACCAAACCTGTGCATTTCTGAAAAATAGAGACCTAGGGGAATCCAAGGAGGGGTGACTTGCGGGGCTCGGACCAGGTTCTGTTACCCAGAATCCTTTGCAAACCTCAAAGTTTGGCTAAAAAAACACATGTTCCTCACATTTCTGTGGCAGAAAGTTCTGGAATCTGAGAGGAGCCACAAATTTCCTTCCACCCAGCGTTCCCCCAAGTCTCCCGATAAAAATGATACCTCACTTGCGTGGGTAGGCCTAGCGCCGGCGACAGGAAACACCCCAAAGCGCAACGTGGACACGTCCAAAATTTTGGAAGAAAACAGAGGTGTTTTTTGCGAAGTGCCTACCTGTAGATTTTGGCCTCTAGCTCAGCCGGCACCTATGGAAACCTACCAAACCTGTGCATTTCTGAAAACTAGAGACCTAGGGGAATCCAAGGAGGGGTGACTTGCGGGGCTCGGACCAGGTTCTGTTACCCAGAATCCTTTGCAAACCTCAAAATTTGGCTAAAAAAACTCATGTTCCTCACATTTCTGTGGCAGAAAGTTCTGGAATCTGAGAGGAGCCACAAATTTCCTTCCACCCAGCGTTCCCCCAAGTCTCCCGATAAAAATGATACCTCACTTGCGTGGGTAGGCCTAGCGCCAGCGACAGGAAACACCCCAAAGCGCAACGTGGACACATCCAAAATTTTGGAAGAAAACAGAGGTGTTTTTTGCGAAGTGCCTACCTGTAGATTTTGGCCTCTAGCTCAGCCGGCACCTAGGGAAACCTACCAAACCTGTGCATTTCTGAAAACTAGAGACCTAGGGGAATCCAAGATGGGGTGACTTGCGGGGCTCGGACCAGGTTCTGTTACCCAGAATCCTTTGCAAACCTCAAAATTTGGCTAAAAAAACACATGTTCTTCACATTTCTGTGGCAGAAAGTTCTGGAATCTGAGAGGAGCCACAAATTTCCTTCCACCCAGCGTTCCCCCAAGTCTCCCGATAAAAATGATACCTCACTTGCGTGGGTAGGCCTAGCGCCAGCGACAGGAAACACCCCAAAGCGCAACGTGGACACATCCAGAATTATGGAAGAAAACAGAGGTGTTTTTTGCGAAGTGCCTACCTGTAGATATTGGCCTCTAGCTCAGCCGGCACCTAGGGAAACCTACCAAACCTGTGCATTTCTGAAAACCAGAGACCTAGGGGAATCCAAGGAGGGGTGACTTGCGGGGCTCGGACCAGGTTCTGTTACCCAGAATCCTTTGCAAACCTCAAAGTTTGGCTAAAAAAACACATGTTCCTCACATTTCTGTGGCAGAAAGTTCTGGAATCTGAGAGGACCCACAAATTTCCTTACACCCAGCGTTCCCCCAAGTCTCCCGATAAAAATGATACCTCACTTGCATGGGTAGGCCTAGCGCCAGCGACAGGAAACACCCAAAAGCGCAACGTGGACACATCCAAAATTTTGGAAGAAAACAGAGGTGTTTTTTGCGAAGTGCCTACCTGTAGATTTTGGCCTCTAGCTCAGCCGGCACCTAGGGAAACCTACCAAACCTGTGCATTTCTGAAAACTAGAGACCTAGGGGAATCCAAGGAGGGGTGACTTGCGGGGCTCGGACCAGGTTCTGTTACCCAGAATCCTTTGCAAACCTCACAATTTGGCTAAAAAAACACATGTTCCTCACATTTCTGTGGCAGAAAGTTCTGGAATCTGAGAGGAGCCACAAATTTCCTTCCACCCAGCGTTCCCCCAAGTCTTCCGATAAAAATGATACCTCACTTGCGTGGGTAGGCCTAGCGCCAGCGACAGGAAACACCCCAAAGCGCAACGTGGACACATCCAAAATTTTGGAAGAAAACAGAGGTGTTTTTTGCGAAGTACCTACCTGTAGATTTTGGCCTCTAGCTCAGCCGGCACCTAGGGAAACCTACCAAACCTGTGCATTTCTGAAAACTAGAGACCTAGGGGAATCCAAGGAGGGGTGACTTGCGGGGCTCGGACCAGGTTCTGTTACCCAGAATCCTTTGCAAACCTCAAAATTTGGCTCAAAAAACACATGTTCCTCACATTTCTGTGGCAGAAAGTTCTGGAATCTGAGAGGAGCCACAAATTTCCTTCCACCCAGCGTTCCCCCAAGTCTCCCGATAAAAATGATACCTCACTTGCGTGGGTAGGCCTAGCGCCAGCGACAGGAAACACCCCAAAGCGCAACGTGGACACATCCAAAATTTTGGAAGAAAACAGAGGTGTTTTTTGCGAAGTACCTACCTGTAGATTTTGGCCTCTAGCTCAGCCGGCACCTAGGGAAACCTACCAAACCTGTGCATTTCTGAAAACTAGAGACCTAGGGGAATCCAAGGAGGGGTGACTTGCGGGGCTTGGACCAGGTTCTGTTACCCAGAATTCTTTGCAAACCTCAAAATTTGGCTAAAAAAACACATGTTCCTCACATTTCTGTGGCAGAAAGTTCTGGAATCTGAGAGGAACCACAAATTTCCTTCCACCCAGCGTTCCCCCAAGTCTCCCGATAAAAATGAAACCTCACTTCCGTGGGTAGGCCTAGCGCCGGCGACAGGAAACACCCCAAAGCGCAACGTGGACACGTCCAAAATTTTGGAAGAAAACAGAGGTGTTTTTTGCGAACTGCCTACCTGTAGATTTTGGCCTCTAGCTCAGCCGGCACCTAGGGAAACCTACCAAACCTGTGCATTTCTGAAAACTAGAGACCTAGGGGAATCCAAGGAGGGGTGACTTGCGGGGCTCGGACCAGGTTCTGTTACCCAGAATCCTTTGCAAACCTCAAAATTTGGCTCAAAAAACACATGTTCCTCACATTTCTGTGGCAGAAAGTTCTGGAATCTGAGAGGAGCCACAAATTTCCTTCCACCCAGCGTTCCCCCAAGTCTCCCGGTAAAAATTATACCTCACTTGCATGGGTAGGCCTAGCGCCAGCGACAGGAAACACCCCAAAGCGCAACGTGGACACATCCAAAATTTTGGAAGAAAACAGAGGTGTTTTTTGCGAAGTGCCTACCTGTAGATTTTGGCCTCTAGCTCAGCCGGCACCTAGGGAAACCTACCAAACCTGTGCATTTCTGAAAAATAGAGACCTAGGGGAATCCAAGGAGGGGTGACTTGCGGGGCTCGGACCAGGTTCTGTTACCCAGAATCCTTTGCAAACCTCAAAGTTTGGCTAAAAAAACACATGTTCCTCACATTTCTGTGGCAGAAAGTTCTGGAATCTGAGAGGAGCCACAAATTTCCTTCCACCCAGCGTTCCCCCAAGTCTCCCGATAAAAATGATACCTCACTTGCGTGGGTAGGCCTAGCGCCGGCGACAGGAAACACCCCAAAGCGCAACGTGGACACGTCCAAAATTTTGGAAGAAAACAGAGGTGTTTTTTGCGAAGTGCCTACCTGTAGATTTTGGCCTCTAGCTCAGCCGGCACCTATGGAAACCTACCAAACCTGTGCATTTCTGAAAACTAGAGACCTAGGGGAATCCAAGGAGGGGTGACTTGCGGGGCTCGGACCAGGTTCTGTTACCCAGAATCCTTTGCAAACCTCAAAATTTGGCTAAAAAAACTCATGTTCCTCACATTTCTGTGGCAGAAAGTTCTGGAATCTGAGAGGAGCCACAAATTTCCTTCCACCCAGCGTTCCCCCAAGTCTCCCGATAAAAATGATACCTCACTTGCGTGGGTAGGCCTAGCGCCAGCGACAGGAAACACCCCAAAGCGCAACGTGGACACATCCAAAATTTTGGAAGAAAACAGAGGTGTTTTTTGCGAAGTGCCTACCTGTAGATTTTGGCCTCTAGCTCAGCCGGCACCTAGGGAAACCTACCAAACCTGTGCATTTCTGAAAACTAGAGACCTAGGGGAATCCAAGATGGGGTGACTTGCGGGGCTCGGACCAGGTTCTGTTACCCAGAATCCTTTGCAAACCTCAAAATTTGGCTAAAAAAACACATGTTCTTCACATTTCTGTGGCAGAAAGTTCTGGAATCTGAGAGGAGCCACAAATTTCCTTCCACCCAGCGTTCCCCCAAGTCTCCCGATAAAAATGATACCTCACTTGCGTGGGTAGGCCTAGCGCCAGCGACAGGAAACACCCCAAAGCGCAACGTGGACACATCCAGAATTATGGAAGAAAACAGAGGTGTTTTTTGCGAAGTGCCTACCTGTAGATATTGGCCTCTAGCTCAGCCGGCACCTAGGGAAACCTACCAAACCTGTGCATTTCTGAAAACCAGAGACCTAGGGGAATCCAAGGAGGGGTGACTTGCGGGGCTCGGACCAGGTTCTGTTACCCAGAATCCTTTGCAAACCTCAAAGTTTGGCTAAAAAAACACATGTTCCTCACATTTCTGTGGCAGAAAGTTCTGGAATCTGAGAGGAACCACAAATTTCCTTCCACCCAGCGTTCCCCCAACTCTCCTGATAAAAATGATACCTCACTTGCGTGGGTAGGCCTAGCGCCAGCGACAGGAAACACCCCAAAGCGCAACGTGGACACATCCAAAATTTTGGAAGAAAACAGAGGTGTTTTTTGCGAAGTGCCTATCTGTAGATTTTGGCCTCTAGCTCAGCCGGCACCTAGGGAAACCTACCAAACCTGTGCATTTCTGAAAAATAGAGACCTAGGGGAATCCAAGGAGGGGTGACTTGCGGGGCTCGGACCAGGTTCTGTTACCCAGAATCCTTTGCAAACCTCAAAGATTGGCTAAAAAAACACATGTTCCTCACATTTCTGTGGCAGAAAGTTCTGGAATCTGAGAGGAACCACAAATTTCCTTCCACCCAGCGTTCCCCCAAGTCTCCCGATAGAAATGATACCTCACTTCCGTGGGTAGGCCTAGCGCCAGCGACAGGAAACACCCTAAGCGCAACGTGGACACATCCAAAATTTTGGAAGAAAACAGAGGTGTTTTTTGCGAAGTGCCTACCTGTAGATTTTGGCCTCTAGCTCAGCCGGCACCTAGGGAAACCTACCAAACCTGTGCATTTCTGAAAACTAGAGACCTAGGGGAATCCAAGGAGGGGTGACTTGCGGGGCTCGGACCAGGTTCTGTTACCCAGAATCCTTTGCAAACCTCACAATTTGGCTAAAAAAACACATGTTCCTCACATTTCTGTGGCAGAAAGTTCTGGAATCTGAGAGGAGCCACAAATTTCCTTCCACCCAGCGTTCCCCCAAGTCTTCCGATAAAAATGATACCTCACTTGCGTGGGTAGGCCTAGCGCCAGCGACAGGAAACACCCCAAAGCGCAACGTGGACACATCCAAAATTTTGGAAGAAAACAGAGGTGTTTTTTGCGAAGTACCTACCTGTAGATTTTGGCCTCTAGCTCAGCCGGCACCTAGGGAAACCTACCAAACCTGTGCATTTCTGAAAACTAGAGACCTAGGGGAATCCAAGGAGGGGTGACTTGCGGGGCTCGGACCAGGTTCTGTTACCCAGAATCCTTTGCAAACCTCAAAATTTGGCTCAAAAAACACATGTTCCTCACATTTCTGTGGCAGAAAGTTCTGGAATCTGAGAGGAGCCACAAATTTCCTTCCACCCAGCGTTCCCCCAAGTCTCCCGATAAAAATGATACCTCACTTGCGTGGGTAGGCCTAGCGCCAGCGACAGGAAACACCCCAAAGCGCAACGTGGACACATCCAAAATTTTGGAAGAAAACAGAGGTGTTTTTTGCGAAGTACCTACCTGTAGATTTTGGCCTCTAGCTCAGCCGGCACCTAGGGAAACCTACCAAACCTGTGCATTTCTGAAAACTAGAGACCTAGGGGAATCCAAGGAGGGGTGACTTGCGGGGCTTGGACCAGGTTCTGTTACCCAGAATTCTTTGCAAACCTCAAAATTTGGCTAAAAAAACACATGTTCCTCACATTTCTGTGGCAGAAAGTTCTGGAATCTGAGAGGAACCACAAATTTCCTTCCACCCAGCGTTCCCCCAAGTCTCCCGATAAAAATGAAACCTCACTTCCGTGGGTAGGCCTAGCGCCGGCGACAGGAAACACCCCAAAGCGCAACGTGGACACGTCCAAAATTTTGGAAGAAAACAGAGGTGTTTTTTGCGAACTGCCTACCTGTAGATTTTGGCCTCTAGCTCAGCCGGCACCTAGGGAAACCTACCAAACCTGTGCATTTCTGAAAACTAGAGACCTAGGGGAATCCAAGGAGGGGTGACTTGCGGGGCTCGGACCAGGTTCTGTTACCCAGAATCCTTTGCAAACCTCAAAATTTGGCTCAAAAAACACATGTTCCTCACATTTCTGTGGCAGAAAGTTCTGGAATCTGAGAGGAGCCACAAATTTCCTTCCACCCAGCGTTCCCCCAAGTCTCCCGGTAAAAATTATACCTCACTTGCATGGGTAGGCCTAGCGCCAGCGACAGGAAACACCCCAAAGCGCAACGTGGACACATCCAAAATTTTGGAAGAAAACAGAGGTGTTTTTTGCGAAGTGCCTACCTGTAGATTTTGGCCTCTAGCTCAGCCGGCACCTAGGGAAACCTACCAAACCTGTGCATTTCTGAAAAATAGAGACCTAGGGGAATCCAAGGAGGGGTGACTTGCGGGGCTCGGACCAGGTTCTGTTACCCAGAATCCTTTGCAAACCTCAAAGTTTGGCTAAAAAAACACATGTTCCTCACATTTCTGTGGCAGAAAGTTCTGGAATCTGAGAGGAGCCACAAATTTCCTTCCACCCAGCGTTCCCCCAAGTCTCCCGATAAAAATGATACCTCACTTGCGTGGGTAGGCCTAGCGCCGGCGACAGGAAACACCCCAAAGCGCAACGTGGACACGTCCAAAATTTTGGAAGAAAACAGAGGTGTTTTTTGCGAAGTGCCTACCTGTAGATTTTGGCCTCTAGCTCAGCCGGCACCTATGGAAACCTACCAAACCTGTGCATTTCTGAAAACTAGAGACCTAGGGGAATCCAAGGAGGGGTGACTTGCGGGGCTCGGACCAGGTTCTGTTACCCAGAATCCTTTGCAAACCTCAAAATTTGGCTAAAAAAACTCATGTTCCTCACATTTCTGTGGCAGAAAGTTCTGGAATCTGAGAGGAGCCACAAATTTCCTTCCACCCAGCGTTCCCCCAAGTCTCCCGATAAAAATGATACCTCACTTGCGTGGGTAGGCCTAGCGCCAGCGACAGGAAACACCCCAAAGCGCAACGTGGACACATCCAAAATTTTGGAAGAAAACAGAGGTGTTTTTTGCGAAGTGCCTACCTGTAGATTTTGGCCTCTAGCTCAGCCGGCACCTAGGGAAACCTACCAAACCTGTGCATTTCTGAAAACTAGAGACCTAGGGGAATCCAAGATGGGGTGACTTGCGGGGCTCGGACCAGGTTCTGTTACCCAGAATCCTTTGCAAACCTCAAAATTTGGCTAAAAAAACACATGTTCTTCACATTTCTGTGGCAGAAAGTTCTGGAATCTGAGAGGAGCCACAAATTTCCTTCCACCCAGCGTTCCCCCAAGTCTCCCGATAAAAATGATACCTCACTTGCGTGGGTAGGCCTAGCGCCAGCGACAGGAAACACCCCAAAGCGCAACGTGGACACATCCAGAATTATGGAAGAAAACAGAGGTGTTTTTTGCGAAGTGCCTACCTGTAGATATTGGCCTCTAGCTCAGCCGGCACCTAGGGAAACCTACCAAACCTGTGCATTTCTGAAAACCAGAGACCTAGGGGAATCCAAGGAGGGGTGACTTGCGGGGCTCGGACCAGGTTCTGTTACCCAGAATCCTTTGCAAACCTCAAAGTTTGGCTAAAAAAACACATGTTCCTCACATTTCTGTGGCAGAAAGTTCTGGAATCTGAGAGGAACCACAAATTTCCTTCCACCCAGCGTTCCCCCAACTCTCCTGATAAAAATGATACCTCACTTGCGTGGGTAGGCCTAGCGCCAGCGACAGGAAACACCCCAAAGCGCAACGTGGACACATCCAAAATTTTGGAAGAAAACAGAGGTGTTTTTTGCGAAGTGCCTACCTGTAGATTTTGGCCTCTAGCTCAGCCGGCACCTAGGGAAACCTACCAAACCTGTGCATTTCTGAAAAATAGAGACCTAGGGGAATCCAAGGAGGGGTGACTTGCGGGGCTCGGACCAGGTTCTGTTACCCAGAATCCTTTGCAAACCTCAAAGATTGGCTAAAAAAACACATGTTCCTCACATTTCTGTGGCAGAAAGTTCTGGAATCTGAGAGGAACCACAAATTTCCTTCCACCCAGCGTTCCCCCAAGTCTCCCGATAGAAATGATACCTCACTTCCGTGGGTAGGCCTAGCGCCAGCGACAGGAAACACCCTAAGCGCAACGTGGACACATCCAAAATTTTGGAAGAAAACAGAGGTGTTTTTTGCGAAGTGCCTACCTGTAGATTTTGGCCTCTAGCTCAGCCGGCACCTAGGGAAACCTACCAAACCTGTGCATTTCTGAAAACTAGAGACCTAGGGGAATCCAAGGAGGGGTGACTTGCGGGGCTCGGTCCAGGTTCTGTTACCCAGAATCCTTTGCAAACCTCAAAATTTGGCTAAAAAAACACATGTTCCTCACATTTCTGTGGCAGAAAGTTCTGGAATCTGAGAGGACCCACAAATTTCCTTCCACCCAGCGTTCCCCCAAGTCTCCCGATAAAAATGATGCCTCACTTGCGTGGGTAGGCCTAGCGCCAGCGACAGGAAACACCCCAAAGCGCAACGTGGACACATCCAAAATTTTGGAAGAAAACAGAGGTGTTTTTTGAGAAGTGCCTATCTGTAGATTTTGGCCTCTAGCTCAGCCGGCACCTAGGGAAACCTACCAAACCTGTGCATTTCTGAAAACTAGAGACCTAGGGGAATCCAAGGAGGGGTGACTTGCGGGGCTCGGACCAGGTTCTGTTACCCAGAATCCTTTGCAAACCTCAAAGTTTGGCTAAAAAAACACATGTTCCTCACATTTCTGTGGCAGAAAGTTCTGGAATCTGAGAGGAGCCACAAATTTCCTTCCACCCAGCGTTCCCCCAAGTCTCCCGATAAAAATGATACCTCACTTCCGTGGGTAGGCCTAGCGCCAGCGACAGGAAACACCCCAAAGCGCAACGTGGACACATCCAAAATTTTGGAAGAAAACAGAGGTGTTTTTTGCGAAGTGCTTACCTGTAGATTTTGGCCTCTAGCTCAGCCGGCACCTAGGGAAACCTACCAAACCTGTGCATTTCTGAAAACTAGAGACCTAGGGGAATCCAAGGAGGGGTGACTTGCGGGGCTCAGACCAGGTTCTGTTACCCAGAATCCTTTGCAAACCTCAAAGTTTGGCTAAAAAAACACATGTTCCTCACATTTCTGTGGCAGAAAGTTCTGGAATCTGAGAGGAGCCACAAATTTCCTTCCACCCAGCGTTCCCCCAAGTCTCCCGATAAAAATGATACCTCACTTCCGTGGGTAGGCCTAGCGCCAGTGACAGGAAACACCCCAAAGCGCAACGTGGAGACATCCAAAATTTTGGAAGAAAACAGAGGTGTTTTTTGCGAAGTGCTTACCTGTAGATTTTGGCCTCTAGCTCAGCCGGCACCTAGGGAAACCTACCAAACCTGTGCATTTCTGAAAACTAGAGACCTAGGGGAATCCAAGGAGGGGTGACTTGCGGGGCTCGGACCAGGTTCTGTTACCCAGAATCCTTTGCAAACCTCAAATTTTGGCTAAAAAAACACATGTTCCTCACATTTCTGTGGCAGAAAGTTCTGGAATCTGAGAGGACCCACAAATTTCCTTCCACCCAGCGTTCCCCCAAGTCTCCCGATAAAAATGATACCTCACTTGCGTGGGTAGGCCTAGCGCCAGCGACAGGAAACACCCCAAAGCGCAACGTGGACACATCCAAAATTTTGGAAGAAAACAGAGGTGTTTTTTGCGAAGTGCCTACCTGTAGATTTTGGCCTCTAGCTCAGCCGGCACCTAGGGAAACCTACCAAACCTGTGCATTTCTGAAAACTAGAGACCTAGGGGAATCCAAGGAGGGGTGACTTGCGGGGCTCGGTCCAGGTTCTGTTACCCAGAATCCTTTGCAAACCTCAAAATTTGGCTAAAAAAACACATGTTCCTCACATTTCTGTGGCAGAAAGTTCTGGAATCTGAGAGGACCCACAAATTTCCTTCCACCCAGCGTTCCCCCAAGTCTCCCGATAAAAATGATGCCTCACTTGCGTGGGTAGGCCTAGCGCCAGCGACAGGAAACACCCCAAAGCGCAACGTGGACACATCCAAAATTTTGGAAGAAAACAGAGGTGTTTTTTGCGAAGTGCCTATCTGTAGATTTTGGCCTCTAGCTCAGCCGGCACCTAGGGAAACCTACCAAACCTGTGCATTTCTGAAAACTAGAGACCTAGGGGAATCCAAGGAGGGGTGACTTGCGGGGCTCGGACCAGGTTCTGTTACCCAGAATCCTTTGCAAACCTCAAAGTTTGGCTAAAAAAACACATGTTCCTCACATTTCTGTGGCAGAAAGTTCTGGAATCTGAGAGGAGCCACAAATTTCCTTCCACCCAGCGTTCCCCCAAGTCTCCCGATAAAAATGATACCTCACTTCCGTGGGTAGGCCTAGCGCCAGCGACAGGAAACACCCCATAGCGCAACGTGGACACATCCAAAATTTTGGAAGAAAACAGAGGTGTTTTTTGCGAAGTGCTTACCTGTAGATTTTGGCCTCTAGCTCAGCCGGCACCTAGGGAAACCTACCAAACCTGTGCATTTCTGAAAACTAGAGACCTAGGGGAATCCAAGGAGGGGTGACTTGCGGGGCTCAGACCAGGTTCTGTTACCCAGAATCCTTTGCAAACCTCAAAGTTTGGCTAAAAAAACACATGTTCCTCACATTTCTGTGGCAGAAAGTTCTGGAATCTGAGAGGAGCCACAAATTTCCATCCACCCAGCGTTCCCCCAAGTCTCCCGATAAAAATGATACCTCACTTCCGTGGGTAGGCCTAGCGCCAGTGACAGGAAACACCCCAAAGCGCAACGTGGAGACATCCAAAATTTTGGAAGAAAACAGAGGTGTTTTTTGCGAAGTGCTTACCTGTAGATTTTGGCCTCTAGCTCAGCCGGCACCTAGGGAAACCTACCAAACCTGTGCATTTCTGAAAACTAGAGACCTAGGGGAATCCAAGGAGGGGTGACTTGCGGGGCTCGGACCAGGTTCTGTTACCCAGAATCCTTTGCAAACCTCAAATTTTGGCTAAAAAAACACATGTTCCCCACATTTCTGTGGCAGAAAGTTCTGGAATCTGAGAGGACCCACAAATTTCCTTCCACCCAGCGTTCCCCCAAGTCTCCCGATAAAAATGATACCTCACTTGCGTGGGTAGGCCTAGCGCCAGCGACAGGAAACACCCCAAAGCGCAACGTGGACACATCCAAAATTTTGGAAGAAAACAGAGGTGTTTTTTGCGAAGTGCCTACCTGTAGATTTTGGCCTCTAGCTCAGCCGGCACCTAGGGAAACCTACCAAACCTGTGCATTTCTGAAAACTAGAGACCTAGGGGAATCCAAGGAGGGGTGACTTGCGGGGCTCGGACCAGGTTCTGTTACCCAGAATCCTTTGCAAACCTCAAAGTTTGGCTAAAAAAACACATGTTCCTCACATTTCTGTGGCAGAAAGTTCTGGAATCTGAGAGGAGCCACAAATTTCCTTCCACCCAGCGTTCCCCCAAGTCTCCCGATAAAAATGATACCTCACTTCCGTGGGTAGGCCTAGCGCCAGTGACAGGAAACACCCCAAAGCGCAACGTGGAGACATCCAAAATTTTGGAAGAAAACAGAGGTGTTTTTTGCGAAGTGCTTACCTGTAGATTTTGGCCTCTAGCTCAGCCGGCACCTAGGGAAACCTACCAAACCTGTGCATTTCTGAAAACTAGAGACCTAGGGGAATCCAAGGAGGGGGGACTTGCGGGGCTCGGACCAGGTTCTGTTACCCAGAATCCTTTGCAAACCTCAAATTTTGGCTAAAAAAACACATGTTCCTCACATTTCTGTGGCAGAAAGTTCTGGAATCTGAGAGGACCCACAAATTTCCTTCCACCCAGCGTTCCCCCAAGTCTCCCGATAAAAATGATACCTCACTTGCGTGGGTAGGCCTAGCGCCAGCGACAGGAAACACCCCAAAGCGCAACGTGGACACATCCAAAATTTTGGAAGAAAACAGAGGTGTTTTTTGCGAAGTGCCTACCTGTAGATTTTGGCCTCTAGCTCAGCCGGCACCTAGGGAAACCTACCAAACCTGTGCATTTCTGAAAACTAGAGACCTAGGGGAATCCAAGGAGGGGTGACTTGCGGGGCTCGGACCAGGTTCTGTTACCCAGAATCCTTTGCAAACCTCAAAATTTGGCAAAAAAAACACATGTTCCTCACATTTCTGTGGCAGAAAGTTCTGGAATCTGAGAGGACCCACAAATTTCCTTCCACCCAGCGTTCCCCCAAGTCTCCCGATAAAAATGATACCTCACTTGCGTGGGTAGGCCTAGCGCCAGCGACAGGAAACACCCCAAAGCGCAACGTGGACACATCCAAAATTTTGGAAGAAAACAGAGGTGTTTTTTGCGAAGTGCCTATCTGTAGATTTTGGCCTCTAGCTCAGCCGGCACCTAGGGAAACCTACCAAACCTGTGCATTTCTGAAAACTAGAGACCTAGGGGAATCCAACGAGGGGTGACTTGCGGGGCTCGGACCAGGTTCTGTTACCCAGAATCCTTTGCAAACCTCAAAGTTTGGCTAAAAAAACACATGTTCCTCACATTTCTGTGGCAGAAAGTTCTGGAATCTGAGAGGAGCCACAAATTTCCTTCCACCCAGCGTTCCCCCAAGTCTCCCGATAAAAATGATACCTCACTTCCGTGGGTAGGCCTAGCGCCAGCGACAGGAAACACCCCAAAGCGCAACGTGGACACATCCAAAATTTTGGAAGAAAACAGAGGTGTTTTTTGCGAAGTGCTTACCTGTAGATTTTGGCCTCTAGCTCAGCCGGCACCTAGGGAAACCTACCAAACCTGTGCATTTCTGAAAACTAGAGACCTAGGGGAATCCAAGGAGGGGTGACTTGCGGGGCTCAGACCAGGTTCTGTTACCCAGAATCCTTTGCAAACCTCAAAATTTGGCTAAAAAAACACATGTTCCTCACATTTCTGTGGCAGAAAGTTCTGGAATCTGAGAGGAGCCACAAATTTCCTTCCACCCAGCGTTCCCCCAAGTCTCCCGATAAAAATGATACCTCACTTCCGTGGGTAGGCCTAGCGCCAGCGACAGGAAACACCCCAAAGCGCAACGTGGACACATCCAAAATTTTGGAAGAAAACAGAGGTGTTTTTTGCGAAGTGCCTACCTGTAGATTTTGGCCTCTAGCTCAGCCGGCACCTAGGGAAACCTACCAAACCTGTGCATTTCTGAAAACTAGAGACCTAGGGGAATCCAAGGAGGGGTGACTTGCGGGGCTCGGACCAGGTTCTGTTACCCAGAATCCTTTGCAAACCTCAAAGTTTGGCTAAAAAAACACATGTTCCTCACATTTCTGTGGCAGAAAGTTCTGGAATCTGAGAGGAACCACAAATTTCCTTCCACCCAGCGTTCCCCCAAGTCTCCCGATAAAAATGATACCTCACTTGCGTGGTTAGGCCTAGCGCCGGCGACAGGAAACACCCCAAAGCGCAACGTGGACACGTCCAAAATTTTGGAAGAAAACAGAGGTGTTTTTTGCGAAGTGCCTACCTGTAGATTTTGGCCTCTAGCTCAGCCGGCACCTAGGGAAACCTACCAAACCTGTGCATTTCTGAAAACTAGAGACCTAGGGGAATCCAAGGAGGGGTGACTTGCGGGGCTCGGTCCAGGTTCTGTTACCCAGAATCCTTTGCAAACCTCAAAATTTGGCTAAAAAAACACATGTTCCTCACATTTCTGTGGCAGAAAGTTCTGGAATCTGAGAGGAGCCACAAATTTCCTTCCACCCAGCGTTCCCCCAAGTCTCCCGATAAAAATGATACCTCACTTCCGTGGGTAGGCCTAGCGCCAGCGACAGGAAACACCCCAAAGCGCAACGTGGACACATCCAAAATTTTGGAAGAAAACAGAGGTGTTTTTTGCGAAGTGCTTACCTGTAGATTTTGGCCTCTAGCTCAGCCGGCACCTAGGGAAACCTACCAAACCTGTGCATTTCTGAAAACTAGAGACCTAGGGGAATCCAAGATGGGGTGACTTGCGGGGCTCAGACCAGGTTCTGTTACCCAGAATCCTTTGCAAACCTCAAAATTTGGCTAAAAAAACACATGTTCCTCACATTTCTGTGGCAGAAAGTTCTGGAATCTGAGAGGAGCCGCAAATTTCCTTCCACCCAGCGTTCCCCCAAGTCTCCTGATAAAAATGATACCTCACTTGCGTGGGTAGGCCTAGCGCCAGCGACAGGAAACACCCCAAAGCGCAACGTGGACACATCCAAAATTATGGAAGAAAACAGAGGTGTTTTTTGCGAAGTGCCTACCTGTAGATTTTGGCCTCTAGCTCAGCCGGCACCTAGGGAAACCTACCAAACCTGTGCATTTCTGAAAACTAGAGACCTAGGGGAATCCAAGATGGGGTGACTTGCGGGGCTCGGACCAGGTTCTGTTACCCAGAATCCTTTGCAAACCTCAAAATTTGGCTAAAAAAACACATGTTCCTCACATTTCTGTGGCAGAAAGTTCTGGAATCTGAGAGGAGCCGCAAATTTCCTTCCACCCAGCGTTCCCCCAAGTCTCCTGATAAAAATGATACCTCACTTGCGTGGGTAGGCCTAGCGCCAGCGACAGGAAACACCCCAAAGCGCAACGTGGACACGTCCAAAAGTTTGGAAGAAAACAGAGGTGTTTTTTGCGAAGTGCCTACCTGTAGATTTTGGCCTCTAGCTCAGCCGGCACCTAGGGAAACCTACCAAACCTGTGCATTTCTGAAAACTAGAGACCTAGGGGAATCCAAGGAGGGGTGACTTGCGGGGCTCGGACCAGGTCTGTTACCCAGAATCCTTTGCAAACCTCAAAATTTGGCTCAAAAAACACATGTTCCTCACATTTCTGTGGCAGAAAGTTCTGGAATCTGAGAGGAGCCACACATTTCCTTCCACCCAGCGTTCCCCCAAGTCTCCCGATAAAAATGATACCTCACTTGCGTGGGTAGGCCTAGCGCCAGCGACAGGAAACACCCCAAAGCGCAACGTGGACACATCCAAAATTTTGGAAGAAAACAGAGGTGTTTTTTGCGAAGTGCCTACCTGTAGATTTTGGCCTCTAGCTCAGCCGGCACCTAGGGAAACCTACCAAACCTGTGCATTTCTGAAAACTAGAGACCTAGGGGAATCCAAGATGGGGTGACTTGCGGGGCTCGGACCAGGTTCTGTTACCCAGAATCCTTTGCAAACCTCAAAATTTGGCTAAAAAAACACATGTTCCTCACATTTCTGTGGCAGAAAGTTCTGGAATCTGAGAGGAGCCGCAAATTTCCTTCCACCCAGCGTTCCCCCAAGTCTCCTGATAAAAATGATACCTCACTTGCGTGGGTAGGCCTAGCGCCAGCGACAGGAAACACCCCAAAGCGCAACGTGGACACATCCAAAATTATGGAAGAAAACAGAGGTGTTTTTTGCGAAGTGCCTACCTGTAGATTTTGGCCTCTAGCTCAGCCGGCACCTAGGGAAACCTACCAAACCTGTGCATTTCTGAAAACCAGAGACCTAGGGGAATCCAAGGAGGGGTGACTTGCGGGGCTCGGACCAGGTTCTGTTACCCAGAATCCTTTGCAAACCTCAAAGTTTGGCTAAAAAAACACATGTTCCTCACATTTCTGTGGCAGAAAGTTCTGGAATCTGTGAGGAACCACAAATTTCCTTCCACCCAGCGTTCCCCCAAGTCTCCCGATAAAAATGATACCTCACTTGCGTGGGTAGGCCTAGCGCCGGCGACAGGAAACACCCCAAAGCGCAACGTGGACACGTCCAAAATTTTGGAAGAAAACAGAGGTGTTTTTTGCGAAGTGCCTACCTGTAGATTTAGGCCTCTAGCTCAGCCGGCACCTAGGGAAACCTACCAAACCTGTGCATTTCTGAAAACTAGAGACCTAGGGGAATCCAAGGAGGGGTGACTTGCGGGGCTCGGTCCAGGTTCTGTTACCCAGAATCCTTTGCAAACCTCAAAATTTGGCTAAAAAAACACATGTTCCTCACATTTCTGTGGCAGAAAGTTCTGGAATCTGAGAGGAGCCACAAATTTCCTTCCACCCAGCGTTCCCCCAAGTCTCCCGATAAAAATGATACCTCACTTCCGTGGGTAGGCCTAGCGCCAGCGACAGGAAACACCCCAAAGCGCAACGTGGACACATCCAAAATTTTGGAAGAAAACAGAGGTGTTTTTTGCAAAGTGCTTACCTGTAGATTTTGGCCTCTAGCTCAGCCGGCACCTAGGGAAACCTACCAAACCTGTGCATTTCTGAAAACTAGAGACCTAGGGGAATCCAAGGAGGGGTGACTTGCGGGGCTCAGACCAGGTTCTGCTACCCAGAATCCTTTGCAAACCTCAAAATTTGGCTCAAAAAACACATGTTCCTCACATTTCTGTGGCAGAAAGTTCTGGAATCTGAGAGGAGCCACAAATTTCCTTCCACCCAGCGTTCCCCCAAGTCTCCCGGTAAAAATGATACCTCACTTGCATGGGTAGGCCTAGCGCCAGCGACAGGAAACACCCCAAAGCGCAACGTGGACACATCCAAAATTTTGGAAGAAAACAGAGGTGTTTTTTGCGAAGTGCCTACCTGTAGATTTTGGCCTCTAGCTCAGCCGGCACCTAGGGAAACCTACCAAACCTGTGCATTTCTGAAAACTAGAGACCTAGGGGAATCCAAGGAGGGGTGACTTGCGGGGCTCGGAGCAGGTTCTGTTACCCAGAATCCTTTGCAAACCTCAAAATTTGGCTAAAAAAACACATGTTCCTCACATTTCTGTGGCAGAAAGTTCTGGAATCTGAGAGGAGCCACAAATTTCCTTCCACCCAGCGTTTCCCCAAGTCTCCCGATAAAAATGATACCTCACTTGCGTGGGTAGGCCTAGCGCCGGCGACAGGAAACACCCCAAAGCGCAACGTGGACACGTCCAAAAGTTTGGAAGAAAACAGAGGTGTTTTTTGCGAAGTGCCTACCTGTAGATTTTGGCCTCTAGCTCAGCCGGCACCTAGGGAAACCTACCAAACCTGTGCATTTCTGAAAACTAGAGACCTAGGGGAATCCAAGGAGGGGTGACTTGCGGGGCTCGGACCAGGTCTGTTACCCAGAATCCTTTGCAAACCTCAAAATTTGGCTCAAAAAACACATGTTCCTCACATTTCTGTGGCAGAAAGTTCTGGAATCTGAGAGGAGCCACACATTTCCTTCCACCCAGCGTTCCCCCAAGTCTCCCGATAAAAATGATACCTCACTTGCGTGGGTAGGCCTAGCGCCAGCGACAGGAAACACCCCAAAGCGCAACGTGGACACATCCAAAATTTTGGAAGAAAACAGAGGTGTTTTTTGCGAAGTGCCTACCTGTAGATTTTGGCCTCTAGCTCAGCCGGCACCTAGGGAAACCTACCAAACCTGTGCATTTCTGAAAACTAGAGACCTAGGGGAATCCAAGATGGGGTGACTTGCGGGGCTCGGACCAGGTTCTGTTACCCAGAATCCTTTGCAAACCTCAAAATTTGGCTAAAAAAACACATGTTCCTCACATTTCTGTGGCAGAAAGTTCTGGAATCTGAGAGGAGCCGCAAATTTCCTTCCACCCAGCGTTCCCCCAAGTCTCCTGATAAAAATGATACCTCACTTGCGTGGGTAGGCCTAGCGCCAGCGACAGGAAACACCCCAAAGCGCAACGTGGACACATCCAAAATTATGGAAGAAAACAGAGGTGTTTTTTGCGAAGTGCCTACCTGTAGATTTTGGCCTCTAGCTCAGCCGGCACCTAGGGAAACCTACCAAACCTGTGCATTTCTGAAAACCAGAGACCTAGGGGAATCCAAGGAGGGGTGACTTGCGGGGCTCGGACCAGGTTCTGTTACCCAGAATCCTTTGCAAACCTCAAAGTTTGGCTAAAAAAACACATGTTCCTCACATTTCTGTGGCAGAAAGTTCTGGAATCTGAGAGGAGCCACAAATTTCCTTCCACCCAGCGTTCCCCCAAGTCTCCCGATAAAAATGATACCTCACTTCCGTGGGTAGGCCTAGCGCCAGCGACAGGAAACACCCCAAAGCGCAACGTGGACACATCCAAAATTTTGGAAGAAAACAGAGGTGTTTTTTGCGAAGTGCTTACCTGTAGATTTTGGCCTCTAGCTCAGCCGGCACCTAGGGAAACCTACCAAACCTGTGCATTTCTGAAAACTAGAGACCTAGGGGAATCCAAGGAGGGGTGACTTGCGGGGCTCAGACCAGGTTCTGTTACCCAGAATCCTTTGCAAACCTCAAAGTTTGGCTAAAAAAACACATGTTCCTCACATTTCTGTGGCAGAAAGTTCTGGAATCTGAGAGGAGCCACAAATTTCCTTCCACCCAGCGTTCCCCCAAGTCTCCCGATAAAAATGATACCTCACTTCCGTGGGTAGGCCTAGCGCCAGTGACAGGAAACACCCCAAAGCGCAACGTGGAGACATCCAAAATTTTGGAAGAAAACAGAGGTGTTTTTTGCGAAGTGCTTACCTGTAGATTTTGGCCTCTAGCTCAGCCGGCACCTAGGGAAACCTACCAAACCTGTGCATTTCTGAAAACTAGAGACCTAGGGGAATCCAAGGAGGGGTGACTTGCGGGGCTCGGACCAGGTTCTGTTACCCAGAATCCTTTGCAAACCTCAAATTTTGGCTAAAAAAACACATGTTCCTCACATTTCTGTGGCAGAAAGTTCTGGAATCTGAGAGGACCCACAAATTTCCTTCAACCCAGCGTTCCCCCAAGTCTCCCGATAAAAATGATACCTCACTTGCGTGGGTAGGCCTAGCGCCAGCGACAGGAAACACCCCAAAGCGCAACGTGGACACATCCAAAATTTTGGAAGAAAACAGAGGTGTTTTTTGCGAAGTGCCTACCTGTAGATTTTGGCCTCTAGCTCAGCCGGCACCTAGGGAAACCTACCAAACCTGTGCATTTCTGAAAACTAGAGACCTAGGGGAATCCAAGGAGGGGTGACTTGCGGGGCTCGGTCCAGGTTCTGTTACCCAGAATCCTTTGCAAACCTCAAAATTTGGCTAAAAAAACACATGTTCCTCACATTTCTGTGGCAGAAAGTTCTGGAATCTGAGAGGACCCACAAATTTCCTTCCACCCAGCGTTCCCCCAAGTCTCCCGATAAAAATGATGCCTCACTTGCGTGGGTAGGCCTAGCGCCAGCGACAGGAAACACCCCAAAGCGCAACGTGGACACATCCAAAATTTTGGAAGAAAACAGAGGTGTTTTTTGCGAAGTGCCTATCTGTAGATTTTGGCCTCTAGCTCAGCCGGCACCTAGGGAAACCTACCAAACCTGTGCATTTCTGAAAACTAGAGACCTAGGGGAATCCAAGGAGGGGTGACTTGCGGGGCTCGGACCAGGTTCTGTTACCCAGAATCCTTTGCAAACCTCAAAGTTTGGCTAAAAAAACACATGTTCCTCACATTTCTGTGGCAGAAAGTTCTGGAATCTGAGAGGAGCCACAAATTTCCTTCCACCCAGCGTTCCCCCAAGTCTCCCGATAAAAATGATACCTCACTTCCGTGGGTAGGCCTAGCGCCAGCGACAGGAAACACCCCATAGCGCAACGTGGACACATCCAAAATTTTGGAAGAAAACAGAGGTGTTTTTTGCGAAGTGCTTACCTGTAGATTTTGGCCTCTAGCTCAGCCGGCACCTAGGGAAACCTACCAAACCTGTGCATTTCTGAAAACTAGAGACCTAGGGGAATCCAAGGAGGGGTGACTTGCGGGGCTCAGACCAGGTTCTGTTACCCAGAATCCTTTGCAAACCTCAAAGTTTGGCTAAAAAAACACATGTTCCTCACATTTCTGTGGCAGAAAGTTCTGGAATCTGAGAGGAGCCACAAATTTCCATCCACCCAGCGTTCCCCCAAGTCTCCCGATAAAAATGATACCTCACTTCCGTGGGTAGGCCTAGCGCCAGTGACAGGAAACACCCCAAAGCGCAACGTGGAGACATCCAAAATTTTGGAAGAAAACAGAGGTGTTTTTTGCGAAGTGCTTACCTGTAGATTTTGGCCTCTAGCTCAGCCGGCACCTAGGGAAACCTACCAAACCTGTGCATTTCTGAAAACTAGAGACCTAGGGGAATCCAAGGAGGGGTGACTTGCGGGGCTCGGACCAGGTTCTGTTACCCAGAATCCTTTGCAAACCTCAAATTTTGGCTAAAAAAACACATGTTCCTCACATTTCTGTGGCAGAAAGTTCTGGAATCTGAGAGGACCCACAAATTTCCTTCCACCCAGCGTTCCCCCAAGTCTCCCGATAAAAATGATACCTCACTTGCGTGGGTAGGCCTAGCGCCAGCGACAGGAAACACCCCAAAGCGCAACGTGGACACATCCAAAATTTTGGAAGAAAACAGAGGTGTTTTTTGCGAAGTGCCTACCTGTAGATTTTGGCCTCTAGCTCAGCCGGCACCTAGGGAAACCTACCAAACCTGTGCATTTCTGAAAACTAGAGACCTAGGGGAATCCAAGGAGGGGTGACTTGCGGGGCTCGGACCAGGTTCTGTTACCCAGAATCCTTTGCAAACCTCAAAGTTTGGCTAAAAAAACACATGTTCCTCACATTTCTGTGGCAGAAAGTTCTGGAATCTGAGAGGAGCCACAAATTTCCTTCCACCCAGCGTTCCCCCAAGTCTCCCGATAAAAATGATACCTCACTTCCGTGGGTAGGCCTAGCGCCAGTGACAGGAAACACCCCAAAGCGCAACGTGGAGACATCCAAAATTTTGGAAGAAAACAGAGGTGTTTTTTGCGAAGTGCTTACCTGTAGATTTTGGCCTCTAGCTCAGCCGGCACCTAGGGAAACCTACCAAACCTGTGCATTTCTGAAAACTAGAGACCTAGGGGAATCCAAGGAGGGGGGACTTGCGGGGCTCGGACCAGGTTCTGTTACCCAGAATCCTTTGCAAACCTCAAATTTTGGCTAAAAAAACACATGTTCCTCACATTTCTGTGGCAGAAAGTTCTGGAATCTGAGAGGACCCACAAATTTCCTTCCACCCAGCGTTCCCCCAAGTCTCCCGATAAAAATGATACCTCACTTGCGTGGGTAGGCCTAGCGCCAGCGACAGGAAACACCCCAAAGCGCAACGTGGACACATCCAAAATTTTGGAAGAAAACAGAGGTGTTTTTTGCGAAGTGCCTACCTGTAGATTTTGGCCTCTAGCTCAGCCGGCACCTAGGGAAACCTACCAAACCTGTGCATTTCTGAAAACTAGAGACCTAGGGGAATCCAAGGAGGGGTGACTTGCGGGGCTCGGACCAGGTTCTGTTACCCAGAATCCTTTGCAAACCTCAAAATTTGGCAAAAAAAACACATGTTCCTCACATTTCTGTGGCAGAAAGTTCTGGAATCTGAGAGGACCCACAAATTTCCTTCCACCCAGCGTTCCCCCAAGTCTCCCGATAAAAATGATACCTCACTTGCGTGGGTAGGCCTAGCGCCAGCGACAGGAAACACCCCAAAGCGCAACGTGGACACATCCAAAATTTTGGAAGAAAACAGAGGTGTTTTTTGCGAAGTGCCTATCTGTAGATTTTGGCCTCTAGCTCAGCCGGCACCTAGGGAAACCTACCAAACCTGTGCATTTCTGAAAACTAGAGACCTAGGGGAATCCAACGAGGGGTGACTTGCGGGGCTCGGACCAGGTTCTGTTACCCAGAATCCTTTGCAAACCTCAAAGTTTGGCTAAAAAAACACATGTTCCTCACATTTCTGTGGCAGAAAGTTCTGGAATCTGAGAGGAGCCACAAATTTCCTTCCACCCAGCGTTCCCCCAAGTCTCCCGATAAAAATGATACCTCACTTCCGTGGGTAGGCCTAGCGCCAGCGACAGGAAACACCCCAAAGCGCAACGTGGACACATCCAAAATTTTGGAAGAAAACAGAGGTGTTTTTTGCGAAGTGCTTACCTGTAGATTTTGGCCTCTAGCTCAGCCGGCACCTAGGGAAACCTACCAAACCTGTGCATTTCTGAAAACTAGAGACCTAGGGGAATCCAAGGAGGGGTGACTTGCGGGGCTCAGACCAGGTTCTGTTACCCAGAATCCTTTGCAAACCTCAAAATTTGGCTAAAAAAACACATGTTCCTCACATTTCTGTGGCAGAAAGTTCTGGAATCTGAGAGGAGCCACAAATTTCCTTCCACCCAGCGTTCCCCCAAGTCTCCCGATAAAAATGATACCTCACTTCCGTGGGTAGGCCTAGCGCCAGCGACAGGAAACACCCCAAAGCGCAACGTGGACACATCCAAAATTTTGGAAGAAAACAGAGGTGTTTTTTGCGAAGTGCCTACCTGTAGATTTTGGCCTCTAGCTCAGCCGGCACCTAGGGAAACCTACCAAACCTGTGCATTTCTGAAAACTAGAGACCTAGGGGAATCCAAGGAGGGGTGACTTGCGGGGCTCGGACCAGGTTCTGTTACCCAGAATCCTTTGCAAACCTCAAAGTTTGGCTAAAAAAACACATGTTCCTCACATTTCTGTGGCAGAAAGTTCTGGAATCTGAGAGGAACCACAAATTTCCTTCCACCCAGCGTTCCCCCAAGTCTCCCGATAAAAATGATACCTCACTTGCGTGGTTAGGCCTAGCGCCGGCGACAGGAAACACCCCAAAGCGCAACGTGGACACGTCCAAAATTTTGGAAGAAAACAGAGGTGTTTTTTGCGAAGTGCCTACCTGTAGATTTTGGCCTCTAGCTCAGCCGGCACCTAGGGAAACCTACCAAACCTGTGCATTTCTGAAAACTAGAGACCTAGGGGAATCCAAGGAGGGGTGACTTGCGGGGCTCGGTCCAGGTTCTGTTACCCAGAATCCTTTGCAAACCTCAAAATTTGGCTAAAAAAACACATGTTCCTCACATTTCTGTGGCAGAAAGTTCTGGAATCTGAGAGGAGCCACAAATTTCCTTCCACCCAGCGTTCCCCCAAGTCTCCCGATAAAAATGATACCTCACTTCCGTGGGTAGGCCTAGCGCCAGCGACAGGAAACACCCCAAAGCGCAACGTGGACACATCCAAAATTTTGGAAGAAAACAGAGGTGTTTTTTGCGAAGTGCTTACCTGTAGATTTTGGCCTCTAGCTCAGCCGGCACCTAGGGAAACCTACCAAACCTGTGCATTTCTGAAAACTAGAGACCTAGGGGAATCCAAGATGGGGTGACTTGCGGGGCTCAGACCAGGTTCTGTTACCCAGAATCCTTTGCAAACCTCAAAATTTGGCTAAAAAAACACATGTTCCTCACATTTCTGTGGCAGAAAGTTCTGGAATCTGAGAGGAGCCGCAAATTTCCTTCCACCCAGCGTTCCCCCAAGTCTCCTGATAAAAATGATACCTCACTTGCGTGGGTAGGCCTAGCGCCAGCGACAGGAAACACCCCAAAGCGCAACGTGGACACATCCAAAATTATGGAAGAAAACAGAGGTGTTTTTTGCGAAGTGCCTACCTGTAGATTTTGGCCTCTAGCTCAGCCGGCACCTAGGGAAACCTACCAAACCTGTGCATTTCTGAAAACTAGAGACCTAGGGGAATCCAAGATGGGGTGACTTGCGGGGCTCGGACCAGGTTCTGTTACCCAGAATCCTTTGCAAACCTCAAAATTTGGCTAAAAAAACACATGTTCCTCACATTTCTGTGGCAGAAAGTTCTGGAATCTGAGAGGAGCCGCAAATTTCCTTCCACCCAGCGTTCCCCCAAGTCTCCTGATAAAAATGATACCTCACTTGCGTGGGTAGGCCTAGCGCCAGCGACAGGAAACACCCCAAAGCGCAACGTGGACACGTCCAAAAGTTTGGAAGAAAACAGAGGTGTTTTTTGCGAAGTGCCTACCTGTAGATTTTGGCCTCTAGCTCAGCCGGCACCTAGGGAAACCTACCAAACCTGTGCATTTCTGAAAACTAGAGACCTAGGGGAATCCAAGGAGGGGTGACTTGCGGGGCTCGGACCAGGTCTGTTACCCAGAATCCTTTGCAAACCTCAAAATTTGGCTCAAAAAACACATGTTCCTCACATTTCTGTGGCAGAAAGTTCTGGAATCTGAGAGGAGCCACACATTTCCTTCCACCCAGCGTTCCCCCAAGTCTCCCGATAAAAATGATACCTCACTTGCGTGGGTAGGCCTAGCGCCAGCGACAGGAAACACCCCAAAGCGCAACGTGGACACATCCCAAATTTTGGAAGAAAACAGAGGTGTTTTTTGCGAAGTGCCTACCTGTAGATTTTGGCCTCTAGCTCAGCCGGCACCTAGGGAAACCTACCAAACCTGTGCATTTCTGAAAACTAGAGACCTAGGGGAATCCAAGATGGGGTGACTTGCGGGGCTCGGACCAGGTTCTGTTACCCAGAATCCTTTGCAAACCTCAAAATTTGGCTAAAAAAACACATGTTCCTCACATTTCTGTGGCAGAAAGTTCTGGAATCTGAGAGGAGCCGCAAATTTCCTTCCACCCAGCGTTCCCCCAAGTCTCCTGATAAAAATGATACCTCACTTGCGTGGGTAGGCCTAGCGCCAGCGACAGGAAACACCCCAAAGCGCAACGTGGACACATCCAAAATTATGGAAGAAAACAGAGGTGTTTTTTGCGAAGTGCCTACCTGTAGATTTTGGCCTCTAGCTCAGCCGGCACCTAGGGAAACCTACCAAACCTGTGCATTTCTGAAAACCAGAGACCTAGGGGAATCCAAGGAGGGGTGACTTGCGGGGCTCGGACCAGGTTCTGTTACCCAGAATCCTTTGCAAACCTCAAAGTTTGGCTAAAAAAACACATGTTCCTCACATTTCTGTGGCAGAAAGTTCTGGAATCTGTGAGGAACCACAAATTTCCTTCCACCCAGCGTTCCCCCAAGTCTCCCGATAAAAATGATACCTCACTTGCGTGGGTAGGCCTAGCGCCGGCGACAGGAAACACCCCAAAGCGCAACGTGGACACGTCCAAAATTTTGGAAGAAAACAGAGGTGTTTTTTGCGAAGTGCCTACCTGTAGATTTAGGCCTCTAGCTCAGCCGGCACCTAGGGAAACCTACCAAACCTGTGCATTTCTGAAAACTAGAGACCTAGGGGAATCCAAGGAGGGGTGACTTGCGGGGCTCGGTCCAGGTTCTGTTACCCAGAATCCTTTGCAAACCTCAAAATTTGGCTCAAAAAACACATGTTCCTCACATTTCTGTGGCAGAAAGTTCTGGAATCTGAGAGGAGCCACAAATTTCCTTCCACCCAGCGTTCCCCCAAGTCTCCCGGTAAAAATGATACCTCACTTGCATGGGTAGGCCTAGCGCCAGCGACAGGAAACACCCCAAAGCGCAACGTGGACACATCCAAAATTTTGGAAGAAAACAGAGGTGTTTTTTGCGAAGTGCCTACCTGTAGATTTTGGCCTCTAGCTCAGCCGGCACCTAGGGAAACCTACCAAACCTGTGCATTTCTGAAAACTAGAGACCTAGGGGAATCCAAGGAGGGGTGACTTGCGGGGCTCGGAGCAGGTTCTGTTACCCAGAATCCTTTGCAAACCTCAAAATTTGGCTAAAAAAACACATGTTCCTCACATTTCTGTGGCAGAAAGTTCTGGAATCTGAGAGGAGCCACAAATTTCCTTCCACCCAGCGTTTCCCCAAGTCTCCCGATAAAAATGATACCTCACTTGCGTGGGTAGGCCTAGCGCCGGCGACAGGAAACACCCCAAAGCGCAACGTGGACACGTCCAAAAGTTTGGAAGAAAACAGAGGTGTTTTTTGCGAAGTGCCTACCTGTAGATTTTGGCCTCTAGCTCAGCCGGCACCTAGGGAAACCTACCAAACCTGTGCATTTCTGAAAACTAGAGACCTAGGGGAATCCAAGGAGGGGTGACTTGCGGGGCTCGGACCAGGTCTGTTACCCAGAATCCTTTGCAAACCTCAAAATTTGGCTCAAAAAACACATGTTCCTCACATTTCTGTGGCAGAAAGTTCTGGAATCTGAGAGGAGCCACACATTTCCTTCCACCCAGCGTTCCCCCAAGTCTCCCGATAAAAATGATACCTCACTTGCGTGGGTAGGCCTAGCGCCAGCGACAGGAAACACCCCAAAGCGCAACGTGGACACATCCAAAATTTTGGAAGAAAACAGAGGTGTTTTTTGCGAAGTGCCTACCTGTAGATTTTGGCCTCTAGCTCAGCCGGCACCTAGGGAAACCTACCAAACCTGTGCATTTCTGAAAACTAGAGACCTAGGGGAATCCAAGATGGGGTGACTTGCGGGGCTCGGACCAGGTTCTGTTACCCAGAATCCTTTGCAAACCTCAAAATTTGGCTAAAAAAACACATGTTCCTCACATTTCTGTGGCAGAAAGTTCTGGAATCTGAGAGGAGCCGCAAATTTCCTTCCACCCAGCGTTCCCCCAAGTCTCCTGATAAAAATGATACCTCACTTGCGTGGGTAGGCCTAGCGCCAGCGACAGGAAACACCCCAAAGCGCAACGTGGACACATCCAAAATTATGGAAGAAAACAGAGGTGTTTTTTGCGAAGTGCCTACCTGTAGATTTTGGCCTCTAGCTCAGCCGGCACCTAGGGAAACCTACCAAACCTGTGCATTTCTGAAAACCAGAGACCTAGGGGAATCCAAGGAGGGGTGACTTGCGGGGCTCGGACCAGGTTCTGTTACCCAGAATCCTTTGCAAACCTCAAAGTTTGGCTAAAAAAACACATGTTCCTCACATTTCTGTGGCAGAAAGTTCTGGAATCTGTGAGGAACCACAAATTTCCTTCCACCCAGCGTTCCCCCAAGTCTCCCGATAAAAATGATACCTCACTTGCGTGGGTAGGCCTAGCGCCGGCGACAGGAAACACCCCAAAGCGCAACGTGGACACGTCCAAAATTTTGGAAGAAAACAGAGGTGTTTTTTGCGAAGTGCCTACCTGTAGATTTAGGCCTCTAGCTCAGCCGGCACCTAGGGAAACCTACCAAACCTGTGCATTTCTGAAAACTAGAGACCTAGGGGAATCCAAGGAGGGGTGACTTGCGGGGCTCGGTCCAGGTTCTGTTACCCAGAATCCTTTGCAAACCTCAAAATTTGGCTAAAAAAACACATGTTCCTCACATTTCTGTGGCAGAAAGTTCTGGAATCTGAGAGGAGCCACAAATTTCCTTCCACCCAGCGTTCCCCCAAGTCTCCCGATAAAAATGATACCTCACTTCCGTGGGTAGGCCTAGCGCCAGCGACAGGAAACACCCCAAAGCGCAACGTGGACACATCCAAAATTTTGGAAGAAAACAGAGGTGTTTTTTGCAAAGTGCTTACCTGTAGATTTTGGCCTCTAGCTCAGCCGGCACCTAGGGAAACCTACCAAACCTGTGCATTTCTGAAAACTAGAGACCTAGGGGAATCCAAGATGGGGTGACTTGCGGGGCTCGGACCAGGTTCTGTTACCCAGAATCCTTTGCAAACCTCAAAATTTGGCTAAAAAAACACATGTTCCTCACATTTCTGTGGCAGAAAGTTCTGGAATCTGAGAGGAGCCGCAAATTTCCTTCCACCCAGCGTTCCCCCAAGTCTCCTGATAAAAATGATACCTCACTTGCGTGGGTAGGCCTAGCGCCAGCGACAGGAAACACCCCAAAGCGCAACGTGGACACATCCAAAATTATGGAAGAAAACAGAGGTGTTTTTTGCGAAGTGCCTACCTGTAGATTTTGGCCTCTAGCTCAGCCGGCACCTAGGGAAACCTACCAAACCTGTGCATTTCTGAAAACCAGAGACCTAGGGGAATCCAAGGAGGGGTGACTTGCGGGGCTCGGACCAGGTTCTGTTACCCAGAATCCTTTGCAAACCTCAAAGTTTGGCTAAAAAAACACATGTTCCTCACATTTCTGTGGCAGAAAGTTCTGGAATCTGTGAGGAACCACAAATTTCCTTCCACCCAGCGTTCCCCCAAGTCTCCCGATAAAAATGATACCTCACTTGCGTGGGTAGGCCTAGCGCCGGCGACAGGAAACACCCCAAAGCGCAACGTGGACACGTCCAAAATTTTGGAAGAAAACAGAGGTGTTTTTTGCGAAGTGCCTACCTGTAGATTTAGGCCTCTAGCTCAGCCGGCACCTAGGGAAACCTACCAAACCTGTGCATTTCTGAAAACTAGAGACCTAGGGGAATCCAAGGAGGGGTGACTTGCGGGGCTCGGTCCAGGTTCTGTTACCCAGAATCCTTTGCAAACCTCAAAATTTGGCTCAAAAAACACATGTTCCTCACATTTCTGTGGCAGAAAGTTCTGGAATCTGAGAGGAGCCACAAATTTCCTTCCACCCAGCGTTCCCCCAAGTCTCCCGGTAAAAATGATACCTCACTTGCATGGGTAGGCCTAGCGCCAGCGACAGGAAACACCCCAAAGCGCAACGTGGACACATCCAAAATTTTGGAAGAAAACAGAGGTGTTTTTTGCGAAGTGCCTACCTGTAGATTTTGGCCTCTAGCTCAGCCGGCACCTAGGGAAACCTACCAAACCTGTGCATTTCTGAAAACTAGAGACCTAGGGGAATCCAAGGAGGGGTGACTTGCGGGGCTCGGAGCAGGTTCTGTTACCCAGAATCCTTTGCAAACCTCAAAATTTGGCTAAAAAAACACATGTTCCTCACATTTCTGTGGCAGAAAGTTCTGGAATCTGAGAGGAGCCACAAATTTCCTTCCACCCAGCGTTTCCCCAAGTCTCCCGATAAAAATGATACCTCACTTGCGTGGGTAGGCCTAGCGCCGGCGACAGGAAACACCCCAAAGCGCAACGTGGACACGTCCAAAAGTTTGGAAGAAAACAGAGGTGTTTTTTGCGAAGTGCCTACCTGTAGATTTTGGCCTCTAGCTCAGCCGGCACCTAGGGAAACCTACCAAACCTGTGCATTTCTGAAAACTAGAGACCTAGGGGAATCCAAGGAGGGGTGACTTGCGGGGCTCGGACCAGGTCTGTTACCCAGAATCCTTTGCAAACCTCAAAATTTGGCTCAAAAAACACATGTTCCTCACATTTCTGTGGCAGAAAGTTCTGGAATCTGAGAGGAGCCACACATTTCCTTCCACCCAGCGTTCCCCCAAGTCTCCCGATAAAAATGATACCTCACTTGCGTGGGTAGGCCTAGCGCCAGCGACAGGAAACACCCCAAAGCGCAACGTGGACACATCCAAAATTTTGGAAGAAAACAGAGGTGTTTTTTGCGAAGTGCCTACCTGTAGATTTTGGCCTCTAGCTCAGCCGGCACCTAGGGAAACCTACCAAACCTGTGCATTTCTGAAAACTAGAGACCTAGGGGAATCCAAGGAGGGGTGACTTGCGGGGCTCGGACCAGGTTCTGTTACCCAGAATCCTTTGCAAACCTCAAATTTTGGCTAAAAAAACACATGTTCCCCACATTTCTGTGGCAGAAAGTTCTGGAATCTGAGAGGACCCACAAATTTCCTTCCACCCAGCGTTCCCCCAAGTCTCCCGATAAAAATGATACCTCACTTGCGTGGGTAGGCCTAGCGCCAGCGACAGGAAACACCCCAAAGCGCAACGTGGACACATCCAAAATTTTGGAAGAAAACAGAGGTGTTTTTTGCGAAGTGCCTACCTGTAGATTTTGGCCTCTAGCTCAGCCGGCACCTAGGGAAACCTACCAAACCTGTGCATTTCTGAAAACTAGAGACCTAGGGGAATCCAAGGAGGGGTGACTTGCGGGGCTCGGACCAGGTTCTGTTACCCAGAATCCTTTGCAAACCTCAAAGTTTGGCTAAAAAAACACATGTTCCTCACATTTCTGTGGCAGAAAGTTCTGGAATCTGAGAGGAGCCACAAATTTCCTTCCACCCAGCGTTCCCCCAAGTCTCCCGATAAAAATGATACCTCACTTCCGTGGGTAGGCCTAGCGCCAGTGACAGGAAACACCCCAAAGCGCAACGTGGAGACATCCAAAATTTTGGAAGAAAACAGAGGTGTTTTTTGCGAAGTGCTTACCTGTAGATTTTGGCCTCTAGCTCAGCCGGCACCTAGGGAAACCTACCAAACCTGTGCATTTCTGAAAACTAGAGACCTAGGGGAATCCAAGGAGGGGGGACTTGCGGGGCTCGGACCAGGTTCTGTTACCCAGAATCCTTTGCAAACCTCAAATTTTGGCTAAAAAAACACATGTTCCTCACATTTCTGTGGCAGAAAGTTCTGGAATCTGAGAGGACCCACAAATTTCCTTCCACCCAGCGTTCCCCCAAGTCTCCCGATAAAAATGATACCTCACTTGCGTGGGTAGGCCTAGCGCCAGCGACAGGAAACACCCCAAAGCGCAACGTGGACACATCCAAAATTTTGGAAGAAAACAGAGGTGTTTTTTGCGAAGTGCCTACCTGTAGATTTTGGCCTCTAGCTCAGCCGGCACCTAGGGAAACCTACCAAACCTGTGCATTTCTGAAAACTAGAGACCTAGGGGAATCCAAGGAGGGGTGACTTGCGGGGCTCGGACCAGGTTCTGTTACCCAGAATCCTTTGCAAACCTCAAAATTTGGCAAAAAAAACACATGTTCCTCACATTTCTGTGGCAGAAAGTTCTGGAATCTGAGAGGACCCACAAATTTCCTTCCACCCAGCGTTCCCCCAAGTCTCCCGATAAAAATGATACCTCACTTGCGTGGGTAGGCCTAGCGCCAGCGACAGGAAACACCCCAAAGCGCAACGTGGACACATCCAAAATTTTGGAAGAAAACAGAGGTGTTTTTTGCGAAGTGCCTATCTGTAGATTTTGGCCTCTAGCTCAGCCGGCACCTAGGGAAACCTACCAAACCTGTGCATTTCTGAAAACTAGAGACCTAGGGGAATCCAACGAGGGGTGACTTGCGGGGCTCGGACCAGGTTCTGTTACCCAGAATCCTTTGCAAACCTCAAAGTTTGGCTAAAAAAACACATGTTCCTCACATTTCTGTGGCAGAAAGTTCTGGAATCTGAGAGGAGCCACAAATTTCCTTCCACCCAGCGTTCCCCCAAGTCTCCCGATAAAAATGATACCTCACTTCCGTGGGTAGGCCTAGCGCCAGCGACAGGAAACACCCCAAAGCGCAACGTGGACACATCCAAAATTTTGGAAGAAAACAGAGGTGTTTTTTGCGAAGTGCTTACCTGTAGATTTTGGCCTCTAGCTCAGCCGGCACCTAGGGAAACCTACCAAACCTGTGCATTTCTGAAAACTAGAGACCTAGGGGAATCCAAGGAGGGGTGACTTGCGGGGCTCAGACCAGGTTCTGTTACCCAGAATCCTTTGCAAACCTCAAAATTTGGCTAAAAAAACACATGTTCCTCACATTTCTGTGGCAGAAAGTTCTGGAATCTGAGAGGAGCCACAAATTTCCTTCCACCCAGCGTTCCCCCAAGTCTCCCGATAAAAATGATACCTCACTTCCGTGGGTAGGCCTAGCGCCAGCGACAGGAAACACCCCAAAGCGCAACGTGGACACATCCAAAATTTTGGAAGAAAACAGAGGTGTTTTTTGCGAAGTGCCTACCTGTAGATTTTGGCCTCTAGCTCAGCCGGCACCTAGGGAAACCTACCAAACCTGTGCATTTCTGAAAACTAGAGACCTAGGGGAATCCAAGGAGGGGTGACTTGCGGGGCTCGGACCAGGTTCTGTTACCCAGAATCCTTTGCAAACCTCAAAGTTTGGCTAAAAAAACACATGTTCCTCACATTTCTGTGGCAGAAAGTTCTGGAATCTGAGAGGAACCACAAATTTCCTTCCACCCAGCGTTCCCCCAAGTCTCCCGATAAAAATGATACCTCACTTGCGTGGTTAGGCCTAGCGCCGGCGACAGGAAACACCCCAAAGCGCAACGTGGACACGTCCAAAATTTTGGAAGAAAACAGAGGTGTTTTTTGCGAAGTGCCTACCTGTAGATTTTGGCCTCTAGCTCAGCCGGCACCTAGGGAAACCTACCAAACCTGTGCATTTCTGAAAACTAGAGACCTAGGGGAATCCAAGGAGGGGTGACTTGCGGGGCTCGGTCCAGGTTCTGTTACCCAGAATCCTTTGCAAACCTCAAAATTTGGCTAAAAAAACACATGTTCCTCACATTTCTGTGGCAGAAAGTTCTGGAATCTGAGAGGAGCCACAAATTTCCTTCCACCCAGCGTTCCCCCAAGTCTCCCGATAAAAATGATACCTCACTTCCGTGGGTAGGCCTAGCGCCAGCGACAGGAAACACCCCAAAGCGCAACGTGGACACATCCAAAATTTTGGAAGAAAACAGAGGTGTTTTTTGCGAAGTGCTTACCTGTAGATTTTGGCCTCTAGCTCAGCCGGCACCTAGGGAAACCTACCAAACCTGTGCATTTCTGAAAACTAGAGACCTAGGGGAATCCAAGATGGGGTGACTTGCGGGGCTCAGACCAGGTTCTGTTACCCAGAATCCTTTGCAAACCTCAAAATTTGGCTAAAAAAACACATGTTCCTCACATTTCTGTGGCAGAAAGTTCTGGAATCTGAGAGGAGCCGCAAATTTCCTTCCACCCAGCGTTCCCCCAAGTCTCCTGATAAAAATGATACCTCACTTGCGTGGGTAGGCCTAGCGCCAGCGACAGGAAACACCCCAAAGCGCAACGTGGACACATCCAAAATTATGGAAGAAAACAGAGGTGTTTTTTGCGAAGTGCCTACCTGTAGATTTTGGCCTCTAGCTCAGCCGGCACCTAGGGAAACCTACCAAACCTGTGCATTTCTGAAAACTAGAGACCTAGGGGAATCCAAGATGGGGTGACTTGCGGGGCTCGGACCAGGTTCTGTTACCCAGAATCCTTTGCAAACCTCAAAATTTGGCTAAAAAAACACATGTTCCTCACATTTCTGTGGCAGAAAGTTCTGGAATCTGAGAGGAGCCGCAAATTTCCTTCCACCCAGCGTTCCCCCAAGTCTCCTGATAAAAATGATACCTCACTTGCGTGGGTAGGCCTAGCGCCAGCGACAGGAAACACCCCAAAGCGCAACGTGGACACGTCCAAAAGTTTGGAAGAAAACAGAGGTGTTTTTTGCGAAGTGCCTACCTGTAGATTTTGGCCTCTAGCTCAGCCGGCACCTAGGGAAACCTACCAAACCTGTGCATTTCTGAAAACTAGAGACCTAGGGGAATCCAAGGAGGGGTGACTTGCGGGGCTCGGACCAGGTCTGTTACCCAGAATCCTTTGCAAACCTCAAAATTTGGCTCAAAAAACACATGTTCCTCACATTTCTGTGGCAGAAAGTTCTGGAATCTGAGAGGAGCCACACATTTCCTTCCACCCAGCGTTCCCCCAAGTCTCCCGATAAAAATGATACCTCACTTGCGTGGGTAGGCCTAGCGCCAGCGACAGGAAACACCCCAAAGCGCAACGTGGACACATCCAAAATTTTGGAAGAAAACAGAGGTGTTTTTTGCGAAGTGCCTACCTGTAGATTTTGGCCTCTAGCTCAGCCGGCACCTAGGGAAACCTACCAAACCTGTGCATTTCTGAAAACTAGAGACCTAGGGGAATCCAAGATGGGGTGACTTGCGGGGCTCGGACCAGGTTCTGTTACCCAGAATCCTTTGCAAACCTCAAAATTTGGCTAAAAAAACACATGTTCCTCACATTTCTGTGGCAGAAAGTTCTGGAATCTGAGAGGAGCCGCAAATTTCCTTCCACCCAGCGTTCCCCCAAGTCTCCTGATAAAAATGATACCTCACTTGCGTGGGTAGGCCTAGCGCCAGCGACAGGAAACACCCCAAAGCGCAACGTGGACACATCCAAAATTATGGAAGAAAACAGAGGTGTTTTTTGCGAAGTGCCTACCTGTAGATTTTGGCCTCTAGCTCAGCCGGCACCTAGGGAAACCTACCAAACCTGTGCATTTCTGAAAACCAGAGACCTAGGGGAATCCAAGGAGGGGTGACTTGCGGGGCTCGGACCAGGTTCTGTTACCCAGAATCCTTTGCAAACCTCAAAGTTTGGCTAAAAAAACACATGTTCCTCACATTTCTGTGGCAGAAAGTTCTGGAATCTGTGAGGAACCACAAATTTCCTTCCACCCAGCGTTCCCCCAAGTCTCCCGATAAAAATGATACCTCACTTGCGTGGGTAGGCCTAGCGCCGGCGACAGGAAACACCCCAAAGCGCAACGTGGACACGTCCAAAATTTTGGAAGAAAACAGAGGTGTTTTTTGCGAAGTGCCTACCTGTAGATTTAGGCCTCTAGCTCAGCCGGCACCTAGGGAAACCTACCAAACCTGTGCATTTCTGAAAACTAGAGACCTAGGGGAATCCAAGGAGGGGTGACTTGCGGGGCTCGGTCCAGGTTCTGTTACCCAGAATCCTTTGCAAACCTCAAAATTTGGCTAAAAAAACACATGTTCCTCACATTTCTGTGGCAGAAAGTTCTGGAATCTGAGAGGAGCCACAAATTTCCTTCCACCCAGCGTTCCCCCAAGTCTCCCGATAAAAATGATACCTCACTTCCGTGGGTAGGCCTAGCGCCAGCGACAGGAAACACCCCAAAGCGCAACGTGGACACATCCAAAATTTTGGAAGAAAACAGAGGTGTTTTTTGCAAAGTGCTTACCTGTAGATTTTGGCCTCTAGCTCAGCCGGCACCTAGGGAAACCTACCAAACCTGTGCATTTCTGAAAACTAGAGACCTAGGGGAATCCAAGGAGGGGTGACTTGCGGGGCTCAGACCAGGTTCTGCTACCCAGAATCCTTTGCAAACCTCAAAATTTGGCTCAAAAAACACATGTTCCTCACATTTCTGTGGCAGAAAGTTCTGGAATCTGAGAGGAGCCACAAATTTCCTTCCACCCAGCGTTCCCCCAAGTCTCCCGGTAAAAATGATACCTCACTTGCATGGGTAGGCCTAGCGCCAGCGACAGGAAACACCCCAAAGCGCAACGTGGACACATCCAAAATTTTGGAAGAAAACAGAGGTGTTTTTTGCGAAGTGCCTACCTGTAGATTTTGGCCTCTAGCTCAGCCGGCACCTAGGGAAACCTACCAAACCTGTGCATTTCTGAAAACTAGAGACCTAGGGGAATCCAAGGAGGGGTGACTTGCGGGGCTCGGAGCAGGTTCTGTTACCCAGAATCCTTTGCAAACCTCAAAATTTGGCTAAAAAAACACATGTTCCTCACATTTCTGTGGCAGAAAGTTCTGGAATCTGAGAGGAGCCACAAATTTCCTTCCACCCAGCGTTTCCCCAAGTCTCCCGATAAAAATGATACCTCACTTGCGTGGGTAGGCCTAGCGCCGGCGACAGGAAACACCCCAAAGCGCAACGTGGACACGTCCAAAAGTTTGGAAGAAAACAGAGGTGTTTTTTGCGAAGTGCCTACCTGTAGATTTTGGCCTCTAGCTCAGCCGGCACCTAGGGAAACCTACCAAACCTGTGCATTTCTGAAAACTAGAGACCTAGGGGAATCCAAGGAGGGGTGACTTGCGGGGCTCGGACCAGGTCTGTTACCCAGAATCCTTTGCAAACCTCAAAATTTGGCTCAAAAAACACATGTTCCTCACATTTCTGTGGCAGAAAGTTCTGGAATCTGAGAGGAGCCACACATTTCCTTCCACCCAGCGTTCCCCCAAGTCTCCCGATAAAAATGATACCTCACTTGCGTGGGTAGGCCTAGCGCCAGCGACAGGAAACACCCCAAAGCGCAACGTGGACACATCCAAAATTTTGGAAGAAAACAGAGGTGTTTTTTGCGAAGTGCCTACCTGTAGATTTTGGCCTCTAGCTCAGCCGGCACCTAGGGAAACCTACCAAACCTGTGCATTTCTGAAAACTAGAGACCTAGGGGAATCCAAGATGGGGTGACTTGCGGGGCTCGGACCAGGTTCTGTTACCCAGAATCCTTTGCAAACCTCAAAATTTGGCTAAAAAAACACATGTTCCTCACATTTCTGTGGCAGAAAGTTCTGGAATCTGAGAGGAGCCGCAAATTTCCTTCCACCCAGCGTTCCCCCAAGTCTCCTGATAAAAATGATACCTCACTTGCGTGGGTAGGCCTAGCGCCAGCGACAGGAAACACCCCAAAGCGCAACGTGGACACATCCAAAATTATGGAAGAAAACAGAGGTGTTTTTTGCGAAGTGCCTACCTGTAGATTTTGGCCTCTAGCTCAGCCGGCACCTAGGGAAACCTACCAAACCTGTGCATTTCTGAAAACCAGAGACCTAGGGGAATCCAAGGAGGGGTGACTTGCGGGGCTCGGACCAGGTTCTGTTACCCAGAATCCTTTGCAAACCTCAAAGTTTGGCTAAAAAAACACATGTTCCTCACATTTCTGTGGCAGAAAGTTCTGGAATCTGAGAGGAGCCACAAATTTCCTTCCACCCAGCGTTCCCCCAAGTCTCCCGATAAAAATGATACCTCACTTCCGTGGGTAGGCCTAGCGCCAGCGACAGGAAACACCCCAAAGCGCAACGTGGACACATCCAAAATTTTGGAAGAAAACAGAGGTGTTTTTTGCGAAGTGCTTACCTGTAGATTTTGGCCTCTAGCTCAGCCGGCACCTAGGGAAACCTACCAAACCTGTGCATTTCTGAAAACTAGAGACCTAGGGGAATCCAAGGAGGGGTGACTTGCGGGGCTCAGACCAGGTTCTGTTACCCAGAATCCTTTGCAAACCTCAAAGTTTGGCTAAAAAAACACATGTTCCTCACATTTCTGTGGCAGAAAGTTCTGGAATCTGAGAGGAGCCACAAATTTCCTTCCACCCAGCGTTCCCCCAAGTCTCCCGATAAAAATGATACCTCACTTCCGTGGGTAGGCCTAGCGCCAGTGACAGGAAACACCCCAAAGCGCAACGTGGAGACATCCAAAATTTTGGAAGAAAACAGAGGTGTTTTTTGCGAAGTGCTTACCTGTAGATTTTGGCCTCTAGCTCAGCCGGCACCTAGGGAAACCTACCAAACCTGTGCATTTCTGAAAACTAGAGACCTAGGGGAATCCAAGGAGGGGTGACTTGCGGGGCTCGGACCAGGTTCTGTTACCCAGAATCCTTTGCAAACCTCAAATTTTGGCTAAAAAAACACATGTTCCTCACATTTCTGTGGCAGAAAGTTCTGGAATCTGAGAGGACCCACAAATTTCCTTCAACCCAGCGTTCCCCCAAGTCTCCCGATAAAAATGATACCTCACTTGCGTGGGTAGGCCTAGCGCCAGCGACAGGAAACACCCCAAAGCGCAACGTGGACACATCCAAAATTTTGGAAGAAAACAGAGGTGTTTTTTGCGAAGTGCCTACCTGTAGATTTTGGCCTCTAGCTCAGCCGGCACCTAGGGAAACCTACCAAACCTGTGCATTTCTGAAAACTAGAGACCTAGGGGAATCCAAGGAGGGGTGACTTGCGGGGCTCGGTCCAGGTTCTGTTACCCAGAATCCTTTGCAAACCTCAAAATTTGGCTAAAAAAACACATGTTCCTCACATTTCTGTGGCAGAAAGTTCTGGAATCTGAGAGGACCCACAAATTTCCTTCCACCCAGCGTTCCCCCAAGTCTCCCGATAAAAATGATGCCTCACTTGCGTGGGTAGGCCTAGCGCCAGCGACAGGAAACACCCCAAAGCGCAACGTGGACACATCCAAAATTTTGGAAGAAAACAGAGGTGTTTTTTGCGAAGTGCCTATCTGTAGATTTTGGCCTCTAGCTCAGCCGGCACCTAGGGAAACCTACCAAACCTGTGCATTTCTGAAAACTAGAGACCTAGGGGAATCCAAGGAGGGGTGACTTGCGGGGCTCGGACCAGGTTCTGTTACCCAGAATCCTTTGCAAACCTCAAAGTTTGGCTAAAAAAACACATGTTCCTCACATTTCTGTGGCAGAAAGTTCTGGAATCTGAGAGGAGCCACAAATTTCCTTCCACCCAGCGTTCCCCCAAGTCTCCCGATAAAAATGATACCTCACTTCCGTGGGTAGGCCTAGCGCCAGCGACAGGAAACACCCCATAGCGCAACGTGGACACATCCAAAATTTTGGAAGAAAACAGAGGTGTTTTTTGCGAAGTGCTTACCTGTAGATTTTGGCCTCTAGCTCAGCCGGCACCTAGGGAAACCTACCAAACCTGTGCATTTCTGAAAACTAGAGACCTAGGGGAATCCAAGGAGGGGTGACTTGCGGGGCTCAGACCAGGTTCTGTTACCCAGAATCCTTTGCAAACCTCAAAGTTTGGCTAAAAAAACACATGTTCCTCACATTTCTGTGGCAGAAAGTTCTGGAATCTGAGAGGAGCCACAAATTTCCATCCACCCAGCGTTCCCCCAAGTCTCCCGATAAAAATGATACCTCACTTCCGTGGGTAGGCCTAGCGCCAGTGACAGGAAACACCCCAAAGCGCAACGTGGAGACATCCAAAATTTTGGAAGAAAACAGAGGTGTTTTTTGCGAAGTGCTTACCTGTAGATTTTGGCCTCTAGCTCAGCCGGCACCTAGGGAAACCTACCAAACCTGTGCATTTCTGAAAACTAGAGACCTAGGGGAATCCAAGGAGGGGTGACTTGCGGGGCTCGGACCAGGTTCTGTTACCCAGAATCCTTTGCAAACCTCAAATTTTGGCTAAAAAAACACATGTTCCTCACATTTCTGTGGCAGAAAGTTCTGGAATCTGAGAGGACCCACAAATTTCCTTCCACCCAGCGTTCCCCCAAGTCTCCCGATAAAAATGATACCTCACTTGCGTGGGTAGGCCTAGCGCCAGCGACAGGAAACACCCCAAAGCGCAACGTGGACACATCCAAAATTTTGGAAGAAAACAGAGGTGTTTTTTGCGAAGTGCCTACCTGTAGATTTTGGCCTCTAGCTCAGCCGGCACCTAGGGAAACCTACCAAACCTGTGCATTTCTGAAAACTAGAGACCTAGGGGAATCCAAGGAGGGGTGACTTGCGGGGCTCGGACCAGGTTCTGTTACCCAGAATCCTTTGCAAACCTCAAAGTTTGGCTAAAAAAACACATGTTCCTCACATTTCTGTGGCAGAAAGTTCTGGAATCTGAGAGGAGCCACAAATTTCCTTCCACCCAGCGTTCCCCCAAGTCTCCCGATAAAAATGATACCTCACTTCCGTGGGTAGGCCTAGCGCCAGTGACAGGAAACACCCCAAAGCGCAACGTGGAGACATCCAAAATTTTGGAAGAAAACAGAGGTGTTTTTTGCGAAGTGCTTACCTGTAGATTTTGGCCTCTAGCTCAGCCGGCACCTAGGGAAACCTACCAAACCTGTGCATTTCTGAAAACTAGAGACCTAGGGGAATCCAAGGAGGGGGGACTTGCGGGGCTCGGACCAGGTTCTGTTACCCAGAATCCTTTGCAAACCTCAAATTTTGGCTAAAAAAACACATGTTCCTCACATTTCTGTGGCAGAAAGTTCTGGAATCTGAGAGGACCCACAAATTTCCTTCCACCCAGCGTTCCCCCAAGTCTCCCGATAAAAATGATACCTCACTTGCGTGGGTAGGCCTAGCGCCAGCGACAGGAAACACCCCAAAGCGCAACGTGGACACATCCAAAATTTTGGAAGAAAACAGAGGTGTTTTTTGCGAAGTGCCTACCTGTAGATTTTGGCCTCTAGCTCAGCCGGCACCTAGGGAAACCTACCAAACCTGTGCATTTCTGAAAACTAGAGACCTAGGGGAATCCAAGGAGGGGTGACTTGCGGGGCTCGGACCAGGTTCTGTTACCCAGAATCCTTTGCAAACCTCAAAATTTGGCAAAAAAAACACATGTTCCTCACATTTCTGTGGCAGAAAGTTCTGGAATCTGAGAGGACCCACAAATTTCCTTCCACCCAGCGTTCCCCCAAGTCTCCCGATAAAAATGATACCTCACTTGCGTGGGTAGGCCTAGCGCCAGCGACAGGAAACACCCCAAAGCGCAACGTGGACACATCCAAAATTTTGGAAGAAAACAGAGGTGTTTTTTGCGAAGTGCCTATCTGTAGATTTTGGCCTCTAGCTCAGCCGGCACCTAGGGAAACCTACCAAACCTGTGCATTTCTGAAAACTAGAGACCTAGGGGAATCCAACGAGGGGTGACTTGCGGGGCTCGGACCAGGTTCTGTTACCCAGAATCCTTTGCAAACCTCAAAGTTTGGCTAAAAAAACACATGTTCCTCACATTTCTGTGGCAGAAAGTTCTGGAATCTGAGAGGAGCCACAAATTTCCTTCCACCCAGCGTTCCCCCAAGTCTCCCGATAAAAATGATACCTCACTTCCGTGGGTAGGCCTAGCGCCAGCGACAGGAAACACCCCAAAGCGCAACGTGGACACATCCAAAATTTTGGAAGAAAACAGAGGTGTTTTTTGCGAAGTGCTTACCTGTAGATTTTGGCCTCTAGCTCAGCCGGCACCTAGGGAAACCTACCAAACCTGTGCATTTCTGAAAACTAGAGACCTAGGGGAATCCAAGGAGGGGTGACTTGCGGGGCTCAGACCAGGTTCTGTTACCCAGAATCCTTTGCAAACCTCAAAATTTGGCTAAAAAAACACATGTTCCTCACATTTCTGTGGCAGAAAGTTCTGGAATCTGAGAGGAGCCACAAATTTCCTTCCACCCAGCGTTCCCCCAAGTCTCCCGATAAAAATGATACCTCACTTCCGTGGGTAGGCCTAGCGCCAGCGACAGGAAACACCCCAAAGCGCAACGTGGACACATCCAAAATTTTGGAAGAAAACAGAGGTGTTTTTTGCGAAGTGCCTACCTGTAGATTTTGGCCTCTAGCTCAGCCGGCACCTAGGGAAACCTACCAAACCTGTGCATTTCTGAAAACTAGAGACCTAGGGGAATCCAAGGAGGGGTGACTTGCGGGGCTCGGACCAGGTTCTGTTACCCAGAATCCTTTGCAAACCTCAAAGTTTGGCTAAAAAAACACATGTTCCTCACATTTCTGTGGCAGAAAGTTCTGGAATCTGAGAGGAACCACAAATTTCCTTCCACCCAGCGTTCCCCCAAGTCTCCCGATAAAAATGATACCTCACTTGCGTGGTTAGGCCTAGCGCCGGCGACAGGAAACACCCCAAAGCGCAACGTGGACACGTCCAAAATTTTGGAAGAAAACAGAGGTGTTTTTTGCGAAGTGCCTACCTGTAGATTTTGGCCTCTAGCTCAGCCGGCACCTAGGGAAACCTACCAAACCTGTGCATTTCTGAAAACTAGAGACCTAGGGGAATCCAAGGAGGGGTGACTTGCGGGGCTCGGTCCAGGTTCTGTTACCCAGAATCCTTTGCAAACCTCAAAATTTGGCTAAAAAAACACATGTTCCTCACATTTCTGTGGCAGAAAGTTCTGGAATCTGAGAGGAGCCACAAATTTCCTTCCACCCAGCGTTCCCCCAAGTCTCCCGATAAAAATGATACCTCACTTCCGTGGGTAGGCCTAGCGCCAGCGACAGGAAACACCCCAAAGCGCAACGTGGACACATCCAAAATTTTGGAAGAAAACAGAGGTGTTTTTTGCGAAGTGCTTACCTGTAGATTTTGGCCTCTAGCTCAGCCGGCACCTAGGGAAACCTACCAAACCTGTGCATTTCTGAAAACTAGAGACCTAGGGGAATCCAAGATGGGGTGACTTGCGGGGCTCAGACCAGGTTCTGTTACCCAGAATCCTTTGCAAACCTCAAAATTTGGCTAAAAAAACACATGTTCCTCACATTTCTGTGGCAGAAAGTTCTGGAATCTGAGAGGAGCCGCAAATTTCCTTCCACCCAGCGTTCCCCCAAGTCTCCTGATAAAAATGATACCTCACTTGCGTGGGTAGGCCTAGCGCCAGCGACAGGAAACACCCCAAAGCGCAACGTGGACACATCCAAAATTATGGAAGAAAACAGAGGTGTTTTTTGCGAAGTGCCTACCTGTAGATTTTGGCCTCTAGCTCAGCCGGCACCTAGGGAAACCTACCAAACCTGTGCATTTCTGAAAACTAGAGACCTAGGGGAATCCAAGATGGGGTGACTTGCGGGGCTCGGACCAGGTTCTGTTACCCAGAATCCTTTGCAAACCTCAAAATTTGGCTAAAAAAACACATGTTCCTCACATTTCTGTGGCAGAAAGTTCTGGAATCTGAGAGGAGCCGCAAATTTCCTTCCACCCAGCGTTCCCCCAAGTCTCCTGATAAAAATGATACCTCACTTGCGTGGGTAGGCCTAGCGCCAGCGACAGGAAACACCCCAAAGCGCAACGTGGACACGTCCAAAAGTTTGGAAGAAAACAGAGGTGTTTTTTGCGAAGTGCCTACCTGTAGATTTTGGCCTCTAGCTCAGCCGGCACCTAGGGAAACCTACCAAACCTGTGCATTTCTGAAAACTAGAGACCTAGGGGAATCCAAGGAGGGGTGACTTGCGGGGCTCGGACCAGGTCTGTTACCCAGAATCCTTTGCAAACCTCAAAATTTGGCTCAAAAAACACATGTTCCTCACATTTCTGTGGCAGAAAGTTCTGGAATCTGAGAGGAGCCACACATTTCCTTCCACCCAGCGTTCCCCCAAGTCTCCCGATAAAAATGATACCTCACTTGCGTGGGTAGGCCTAGCGCCAGCGACAGGAAACACCCCAAAGCGCAACGTGGACACATCCCAAATTTTGGAAGAAAACAGAGGTGTTTTTTGCGAAGTGCCTACCTGTAGATTTTGGCCTCTAGCTCAGCCGGCACCTAGGGAAACCTACCAAACCTGTGCATTTCTGAAAACTAGAGACCTAGGGGAATCCAAGATGGGGTGACTTGCGGGGCTCGGACCAGGTTCTGTTACCCAGAATCCTTTGCAAACCTCAAAATTTGGCTAAAAAAACACATGTTCCTCACATTTCTGTGGCAGAAAGTTCTGGAATCTGAGAGGAGCCGCAAATTTCCTTCCACCCAGCGTTCCCCCAAGTCTCCTGATAAAAATGATACCTCACTTGCGTGGGTAGGCCTAGCGCCAGCGACAGGAAACACCCCAAAGCGCAACGTGGACACATCCAAAATTATGGAAGAAAACAGAGGTGTTTTTTGCGAAGTGCCTACCTGTAGATTTTGGCCTCTAGCTCAGCCGGCACCTAGGGAAACCTACCAAACCTGTGCATTTCTGAAAACCAGAGACCTAGGGGAATCCAAGGAGGGGTGACTTGCGGGGCTCGGACCAGGTTCTGTTACCCAGAATCCTTTGCAAACCTCAAAGTTTGGCTAAAAAAACACATGTTCCTCACATTTCTGTGGCAGAAAGTTCTGGAATCTGTGAGGAACCACAAATTTCCTTCCACCCAGCGTTCCCCCAAGTCTCCCGATAAAAATGATACCTCACTTGCGTGGGTAGGCCTAGCGCCGGCGACAGGAAACACCCCAAAGCGCAACGTGGACACGTCCAAAATTTTGGAAGAAAACAGAGGTGTTTTTTGCGAAGTGCCTACCTGTAGATTTAGGCCTCTAGCTCAGCCGGCACCTAGGGAAACCTACCAAACCTGTGCATTTCTGAAAACTAGAGACCTAGGGGAATCCAAGGAGGGGTGACTTGCGGGGCTCGGTCCAGGTTCTGTTACCCAGAATCCTTTGCAAACCTCAAAATTTGGCTCAAAAAACACATGTTCCTCACATTTCTGTGGCAGAAAGTTCTGGAATCTGAGAGGAGCCACAAATTTCCTTCCACCCAGCGTTCCCCCAAGTCTCCCGGTAAAAATGATACCTCACTTGCATGGGTAGGCCTAGCGCCAGCGACAGGAAACACCCCAAAGCGCAACGTGGACACATCCAAAATTTTGGAAGAAAACAGAGGTGTTTTTTGCGAAGTGCCTACCTGTAGATTTTGGCCTCTAGCTCAGCCGGCACCTAGGGAAACCTACCAAACCTGTGCATTTCTGAAAACTAGAGACCTAGGGGAATCCAAGGAGGGGTGACTTGCGGGGCTCGGAGCAGGTTCTGTTACCCAGAATCCTTTGCAAACCTCAAAATTTGGCTAAAAAAACACATGTTCCTCACATTTCTGTGGCAGAAAGTTCTGGAATCTGAGAGGAGCCACAAATTTCCTTCCACCCAGCGTTTCCCCAAGTCTCCCGATAAAAATGATACCTCACTTGCGTGGGTAGGCCTAGCGCCGGCGACAGGAAACACCCCAAAGCGCAACGTGGACACGTCCAAAAGTTTGGAAGAAAACAGAGGTGTTTTTTGCGAAGTGCCTACCTGTAGATTTTGGCCTCTAGCTCAGCCGGCACCTAGGGAAACCTACCAAACCTGTGCATTTCTGAAAACTAGAGACCTAGGGGAATCCAAGGAGGGGTGACTTGCGGGGCTCGGACCAGGTCTGTTACCCAGAATCCTTTGCAAACCTCAAAATTTGGCTCAAAAAACACATGTTCCTCACATTTCTGTGGCAGAAAGTTCTGGAATCTGAGAGGAGCCACACATTTCCTTCCACCCAGCGTTCCCCCAAGTCTCCCGATAAAAATGATACCTCACTTGCGTGGGTAGGCCTAGCGCCAGCGACAGGAAACACCCCAAAGCGCAACGTGGACACATCCAAAATTTTGGAAGAAAACAGAGGTGTTTTTTGCGAAGTGCCTACCTGTAGATTTTGGCCTCTAGCTCAGCCGGCACCTAGGGAAACCTACCAAACCTGTGCATTTCTGAAAACTAGAGACCTAGGGGAATCCAAGATGGGGTGACTTGCGGGGCTCGGACCAGGTTCTGTTACCCAGAATCCTTTGCAAACCTCAAAATTTGGCTAAAAAAACACATGTTCCTCACATTTCTGTGGCAGAAAGTTCTGGAATCTGAGAGGAGCCGCAAATTTCCTTCCACCCAGCGTTCCCCCAAGTCTCCTGATAAAAATGATACCTCACTTGCGTGGGTAGGCCTAGCGCCAGCGACAGGAAACACCCCAAAGCGCAACGTGGACACATCCAAAATTATGGAAGAAAACAGAGGTGTTTTTTGCGAAGTGCCTACCTGTAGATTTTGGCCTCTAGCTCAGCCGGCACCTAGGGAAACCTACCAAACCTGTGCATTTCTGAAAACCAGAGACCTAGGGGAATCCAAGGAGGGGTGACTTGCGGGGCTCGGACCAGGTTCTGTTACCCAGAATCCTTTGCAAACCTCAAAGTTTGGCTAAAAAAACACATGTTCCTCACATTTCTGTGGCAGAAAGTTCTGGAATCTGTGAGGAACCACAAATTTCCTTCCACCCAGCGTTCCCCCAAGTCTCCCGATAAAAATGATACCTCACTTGCGTGGGTAGGCCTAGCGCCGGCGACAGGAAACACCCCAAAGCGCAACGTGGACACGTCCAAAATTTTGGAAGAAAACAGAGGTGTTTTTTGCGAAGTGCCTACCTGTAGATTTAGGCCTCTAGCTCAGCCGGCACCTAGGGAAACCTACCAAACCTGTGCATTTCTGAAAACTAGAGACCTAGGGGAATCCAAGGAGGGGTGACTTGCGGGGCTCGGTCCAGGTTCTGTTACCCAGAATCCTTTGCAAACCTCAAAATTTGGCTAAAAAAACACATGTTCCTCACATTTCTGTGGCAGAAAGTTCTGGAATCTGAGAGGAGCCACAAATTTCCTTCCACCCAGCGTTCCCCCAAGTCTCCCGATAAAAATGATACCTCACTTCCGTGGGTAGGCCTAGCGCCAGCGACAGGAAACACCCCAAAGCGCAACGTGGACACATCCAAAATTTTGGAAGAAAACAGAGGTGTTTTTTGCAAAGTGCTTACCTGTAGATTTTGGCCTCTAGCTCAGCCGGCACCTAGGGAAACCTACCAAACCTGTGCATTTCTGAAAACTAGAGACCTAGGGGAATCCAAGATGGGGTGACTTGCGGGGCTCGGACCAGGTTCTGTTACCCAGAATCCTTTGCAAACCTCAAAATTTGGCTAAAAAAACACATGTTCCTCACATTTCTGTGGCAGAAAGTTCTGGAATCTGAGAGGAGCCGCAAATTTCCTTCCACCCAGCGTTCCCCCAAGTCTCCTGATAAAAATGATACCTCACTTGCGTGGGTAGGCCTAGCGCCAGCGACAGGAAACACCCCAAAGCGCAACGTGGACACATCCAAAATTATGGAAGAAAACAGAGGTGTTTTTTGCGAAGTGCCTACCTGTAGATTTTGGCCTCTAGCTCAGCCGGCACCTAGGGAAACCTACCAAACCTGTGCATTTCTGAAAACCAGAGACCTAGGGGAATCCAAGGAGGGGTGACTTGCGGGGCTCGGACCAGGTTCTGTTACCCAGAATCCTTTGCAAACCTCAAAGTTTGGCTAAAAAAACACATGTTCCTCACATTTCTGTGGCAGAAAGTTCTGGAATCTGTGAGGAACCACAAATTTCCTTCCACCCAGCGTTCCCCCAAGTCTCCCGATAAAAATGATACCTCACTTGCGTGGGTAGGCCTAGCGCCGGCGACAGGAAACACCCCAAAGCGCAACGTGGACACGTCCAAAATTTTGGAAGAAAACAGAGGTGTTTTTTGCGAAGTGCCTACCTGTAGATTTAGGCCTCTAGCTCAGCCGGCACCTAGGGAAACCTACCAAACCTGTGCATTTCTGAAAACTAGAGACCTAGGGGAATCCAAGGAGGGGTGACTTGCGGGGCTCGGTCCAGGTTCTGTTACCCAGAATCCTTTGCAAACCTCAAAATTTGGCTCAAAAAACACATGTTCCTCACATTTCTGTGGCAGAAAGTTCTGGAATCTGAGAGGAGCCACAAATTTCCTTCCACCCAGCGTTCCCCCAAGTCTCCCGGTAAAAATGATACCTCACTTGCATGGGTAGGCCTAGCGCCAGCGACAGGAAACACCCCAAAGCGCAACGTGGACACATCCAAAATTTTGGAAGAAAACAGAGGTGTTTTTTGCGAAGTGCCTACCTGTAGATTTTGGCCTCTAGCTCAGCCGGCACCTAGGGAAACCTACCAAACCTGTGCATTTCTGAAAACTAGAGACCTAGGGGAATCCAAGGAGGGGTGACTTGCGGGGCTCGGAGCAGGTTCTGTTACCCAGAATCCTTTGCAAACCTCAAAATTTGGCTAAAAAAACACATGTTCCTCACATTTCTGTGGCAGAAAGTTCTGGAATCTGAGAGGAGCCACAAATTTCCTTCCACCCAGCGTTTCCCCAAGTCTCCCGATAAAAATGATACCTCACTTGCGTGGGTAGGCCTAGCGCCGGCGACAGGAAACACCCCAAAGCGCAACGTGGACACGTCCAAAAGTTTGGAAGAAAACAGAGGTGTTTTTTGCGAAGTGCCTACCTGTAGATTTTGGCCTCTAGCTCAGCCGGCACCTAGGGAAACCTACCAAACCTGTGCATTTCTGAAAACTAGAGACCTAGGGGAATCCAAGGAGGGGTGACTTGCGGGGCTCGGACCAGGTCTGTTACCCAGAATCCTTTGCAAACCTCAAAATTTGGCTCAAAAAACACATGTTCCTCACATTTCTGTGGCAGAAAGTTCTGGAATCTGAGAGGAGCCACACATTTCCTTCCACCCAGCGTTCCCCCAAGTCTCCCGATAAAAATGATACCTCACTTGCGTGGGTAGGCCTAGCGCCAGCGACAGGAAACACCCCAAAGCGCAACGTGGACACATCCAAAATTTTGGAAGAAAACAGAGGTGTTTTTTGCGAAGTGCCTACCTGTAGATTTTGGCCTCTAGCTCAGCCGGCACCTAGGGAAACCTACCAAACCTGTGCATTTCTGAAAACTAGAGACCTAGGGGAATCCAAGATGGGGTGACTTGCGGGGCTCGGACCAGGTTCTGTTACCCAGAATCCTTTGCAAACCTCAAAATTTGGCTAAAAAAACACATGTTCCTCACATTTCTGTGGCAGAAAGTTCTGGAATCTGAGAGGAGCCGCAAATTTCCTTCCACCCAGCGTTCCCCCAAGTCTCCTGATAAAAATGATACCTCACTTGCGTGGGTAGGCCTAGCGCCAGCGACAGGAAACACCCCAAAGCGCAACGTGGACACATCCAAAATTATGGAAGAAAACAGAGGTGTTTTTTGCGAAGTGCCTACCTGTAGATTTTGGCCTCTAGCTCAGCCGGCACCTAGGGAAACCTACCAAACCTGTGCATTTCTGAAAACCAGAGACCTAGGGGAATCCAAGGAGGGGTGACTTGCGGGGCTCGGACCAGGTTCTGTTACCCAGAATCCTTTGCAAACCTCAAAGTTTGGCTAAAAAAACACATGTTCCTCACATTTCTGTGGCAGAAAGTTCTGGAATCTGTGAGGAACCACAAATTTCCTTCCACCCAGCGTTCCCCCAAGTCTCCCGATAAAAATGATACCTCACTTGCGTGGGTAGGCCTAGCGCCGGCGACAGGAAACACCCCAAAGCGCAACGTGGACACGTCCAAAATTTTGGAAGAAAACAGAGGTGTTTTTTGCGAAGTGCCTACCTGTAGATTTAGGCCTCTAGCTCAGCCGGCACCTAGGGAAACCTACCAAACCTGTGCATTTCTGAAAACTAGAGACCTAGGGGAATCCAAGGAGGGGTGACTTGCGGGGCTCGGACCAGGTTCTGTTACCCAGAATCCTTTGCAAACCTCACAATTTGGCTAAAAAAACACATGTTCCTCACATTTCTGTGGCAGAAAGTTCTGGAATCTGAGAGGAGCCACAAATTTCCTTCCACCCAGCGTTCCCCCAAGTCTCCCGATAAAAATGATACCTCACTTCCGTGGGTAGGCCTAGCGCCAGCGACAGGAAACACCCCAAAGCGCAACGTGGACACATCCAAAATTTTGGAAGAAAACAGAGGTGTTTTTTGCGAAGTGCCTACCTGTAGATTTTGGCCTCTAGCTCAGCCGGCACCTAGGGAAACCTACCAAACCTGTGCATTTCTGAAAACTAGAGACCTAGGGGAATCCAAGGAGGGGTGACTTGCGGGGCTCGGACCAGGTTCTGTTACCCAGAATCCTTTGCAAACCTCAAAGATTGGCTAAAAAAACACATGTTCCTCACATTTCTGTGGCAGAAAGTTCTGGAATCTGAGAGGAACC
>NW_027150253.1:0-53178 GCF_031143425.1 Pleurodeles waltl
CCCATGTCAGAATGGGACATTTCGACTTATTGGATGGAAAGATAAACTTTTTTGATCCAAATAGTGAAAAAGTGAAAATTCATAGTTTTTGTCAAAAATGTGACAAAGTCCCATTCTGAGTAGGGATTTGAAAAAATTTCAAATTTTTCATCCAAAAGGTGAAAAAAATCCAAATTTCATCTTTTTAGTCCCAAAAGTCAAAAAACAAATTTCAATATTTTTCTTCAAAAAAGTGACAAAGTCCCATTCTGAGTGGGCACTCAGAAAAAATTTCAACTTTTTTCATCCAAAAAGTGAAAAAATCCAAATTTCATCTTTTTTAGTCCCAAAAGTGAAAAAATCAAATTTCAATGTTTTTCTTCAAAAAGTGACAAAGTCCCATTCTGAGTGGGCACTTAGAAAAAAATTCTACTTTTTCATCCAAAAAGTGAAAAAATCCAAATTGAATACATTTCTTCAAAGAAGTTGCAAAGTCCCACTCTGAATGGGGACTTGGAAAAAATGTCAACATTTATCGTCCAAAAAGGGAAAGCATCCAAATTTAATTTTCTTCTGCAAAGAAGTGATAATCTCCCATTCTGACAAGGGCCTTAGATGTTCTTTTGACTTTTTACAAAAGTTGAATTTTTTTCTAAGTCCCATCTCATTATGAGATGGGACTTAGAAAAATATTCAACTTTTGTCTAAGTTGACATGTGTTCCGCTTCCCATGTCAGAATGGGACATTTCGACTTATTGGATGGAAAGATAAACTTTTTTGATCCAAATAGTGAAAAAGTGAAAATTCATAGTTTATGTCAAAAATGTGACAAAGTCCCATTCTGAGTAGGGATTTGAAAAAATTTCACATTTTTTCATCCAAAAGGTGAAAAAAATCCAAATTTCATCTTTTTAGTCCCAAAAGTGAAAAAACAAACTTCAATATTTTTCTTCAAAAAAGTGACAAAGTCCCATTCTGAGTGGGCACTCAGAAAAAATTTCAACTTTTTTTCATCCAAAAAGTGAAAAAATCCAAATTTCATCTTTTTTAGTCCCAAAAGTGAAGAATCAAATTTCAATTTTTTTCTTCAAAAAAGTGACAAAGTCCCATTCTGAGTGGGCACTTAGAAAAAAATTCTACTTTTTCATCCAAAAAGTGAAAAAATCCAAATTGAATACATTTCTTCAAAAAAGTCGCAAAGTCCCACTCTGAATGGGGACTTAGAAAAAATTTCAACATTTATCGTCCAAAAAGGGAAAGCATCCCAAATTTAATTTGCTTCTGCAAAGAAGTGATAAACTCCCATTCTGACACGGGCCTTAGAAGTTCTTTTGACTTTTTACAAAAGTTGAATTTTTTTCTAAGTCCCATCTCATTATGAGGTGGGACTTAGAAAAATATTCATCTTTTGTCTAAGTTGACATGTGTTCCGCTTCCCATGTCAGAATGGGACATTTCGACTTATTGGATGGAAAGATAAACTTTTTTGATCCAAATAGTGAAAAAGTGAAAATTCATAGTTTTTGTCAAAAATGTGACAAAGTCCCATTCTGAGTAGGGATTTGAAAAAATTTCACATTTTTCATCCAAAAGGTGAAAAAAATCCAAATTTCATCTTTTTAGTCCCAAAAGTGAAAAAACAAATTTCAATATTTTTCTTCAAAAAAGTGACAAAGTCCCATTCTGAGTGGGCACTTAGAAAAAATTTCAATTCTTTTCATCCAAAAAGTGAAAAAATCCAAATTTCATCTTTTTTAGTCCCAAAAGTGAAAAAATCTGATTTCAATTTTTTTCTTCAAAAAAGTGACAAAGTCCCATTCTGAGTGGGTACTTAGAAAAAAATTCTACTTTTTCATCCAAAAAGTGAAAAAATCCAAATTGAATACATTTCTTAAAAAAAGTCGCAAAGTCCCACTCAGAATGGGGAATTAGAAAAAATTTCAACATTTATCGTCCAAAAAGGGAAAGCATCCAAATTTAATTTTCTTCTGCAAAGAAGTGATAAACTCCCATTCTGACAAGGGCCTTAGATGTTCTTTTGACTTTTTTCAAAAGTTGAATTTTTTTCTAAGTCCCATCTCATTATGAGATGGGACTTACAAAAATATTCAACTTTTGTCTAAGTTGACATGTGTTCCGCTTCCCATGTCAGAATGGGACATTTCGACTTATTGGATGAAAAGATAAACTTTTTTGATCCAAATAGTGAAAAAGTGAAAATTCATAGTTTTTGTCAAAAATGTGACAAAGTCCCATTCTGAGTAGGGGTTTGAAAAAATTTCAAATTTTTCATCCAAAAGGTGAAAAAAATCCAAATTTCATCTTTTTTAGTCCCAAAAGTGAAAAAATCAAATTTCAATTTTTTTCTTCAAAAAAGTGACAAAGTCCCATTCTGAGTGGGCACTTAGAACAAATTTCTACTTTTTCATCCAAAAAGTGAAAATATCCAAATTAAATACATTTCTTCAAAAAAGTCGCAAAGTCCCACTCTGAATGGGGACTTGGAAAAAATTTCAACATTTATCGTCCAAAAAGGGAAAGCATCCAAATTTAATTTTCTTCTGCAAAGAAGTGATAAACTCCCATTCTGACAAGGGCCTTAGAAGTTCTTTCGACTTTTTACAAAAGTTGAATTTTTTTCTAAGTCCCATCTCATTATGAGATGGGACTTAGGAAAATATTCAACTTTTGTCTAAGTTGACATGTGTTCCGCTTCCATGTCAGAATGGGACATTTCGACTTATTGGATGGAAAGATAAACTTTTTTGATCCAAATAGTGAAAAAGTGAAAATTCATAGTTTTTGTCAAAAATGTGACAAAGTCCCATTCTGAGTAGGGGTTTGAAAAAATTTCACATATTTCATCCAAAAGGTGAAACAAATTCAAATTTCATCTTTTTAGTCCCAAAAGTGAAAAAACAAATTTCAATATTTTTCTTCAAAAAGTGACAAAGTCCCATTCTGTGTGGGCACTTAGAAAAAATTTCAACTTTTTTCATCCAAAAAGTGAAAAAATCCAAATTTCATCTTTTTTAGTCCCAAAAGTGAAAAAATCTAATTTCAATTTTTTTCTTCAAAAAAGTGACAAAGTCCCATTCTGAGTGGGCACTTAGAAAAAATGTCTACTTTTTCATCCAAAAAGTGAAAATATCCAAATTGAATAAATTTCTTCAAAAAAGTCGAAAAGTCCCACTCTGAATGGGGACTTAGAAAAAATTTCAACATTTATCGTCCAAAAAGGGAAAGCATCCAAATTTCATTTTCTTCTGCAAAGAAGTGATAAACTCGCATTCTGACAAGGGCCTTAGAAGTTCTTTTGACTTTTTACAAAAGTTGAATTTTTTTCTAAATCCCATCTCATTATGAGATGGGACTTAGAAAAATATTCAACTTTTGTCTAAGTTGACATGTGTTCCGCTTCCATGTCAGAATGGGACATTTCGACTTATTGGATGGAAAGATAAACTTTTTTGATCCAAATAGTGAAAAAGTGAAAATTCATGGTTTTTGTCAAAAATGTGACAAAGTCCCATTCTGAGTAGGGATTTGAAAAAATTTCACATTTTTCATCCAAAAGGTGAAAAAAATCAAAATTTCATCTTTTTTAGTCCCAAAAGTGAAAAAATCAAATTTCAATTGTTTTCTTCAAAAAACTGACAAAGTCCCATTCTGAGTGGGCACTTAGAAAAAATTTCTACTTTTTCATCCAAACAGTGAAAAAATCCAAATTGAATACATTTCTTTAAAAAAGTTGCAAAGTCCCACTCAGAATGGGGAATTAGAAAACATTTCAACATTTATCGTCCAAAAAGGGAAAGCATCCAAATTTAATTTTCTTCTGCAAAGAAGTGATAAACTCCCATTCTGACAAGGGCCTTAGAAGTTCTTTCGACTTTTTACAAAAGTTGAATTTTTTTCTAAGTCCCATCTCATTATGAGATGGGACTTAGAAAAATATTCAACTTTTGTCTAAGTTGACATGTGTTCCGCTTCCCATGTCAGAATGGAACATTTCGACTTATTGGATGGAAAGATAAACTTTTTTGATCCAAATAGTGAAAAAGTGAAAATTCATAGTTTTTGTCCAAAATGTGACAAAGTCCCATTCTGGGTAGGGGTTTGAAAAAATTTCACATTTTTCATCCAAAAGGTGAAAAAAATCCAAATTCATCTTTTTAGTCCCAAAAGTGAAAAAACAAATTTCAATATTTTTCTTCAAAAAAGTGACAAAGTCCCATTCGGAGTGGGCACTTAGAAAAAATTTCAACTTTTTTCATCCAAAAAGTGAAAAAATCCAAATTTCATCTTTTTTAGTCCCAAAAGTGAAAAAATCTAATTTCAATTTTTTTCTTCAAAAAAGTGACAAAGTCCCATTCTGAGTGGGCACTTAGAAAAAATGTCTACTTTTTCATCCAAAAAGTGAAAATATCCAAATTGAATACATTTCTTCAAAAAAGTCGAAAAGTCCCACTCTGAATGGGGACTTAGAAAAAATTTCAACATTTATCGTCCAAAAAGGGAAAGCATCCAAATTTCATTTTCTTCTGCAAAGAAGTGATAAACTCGCATTCTGACAAGGGCCTTAGAAGTTCTTTTGACTTTTTACAAAAGTTGAATTTTTTTCTAAGTCCCATCTCATTATGAGATGGGACTTAGGAAAATATTCAACTTTTGTCTAAGTTGACATGTGTTCCGCTTCCCATGTCACAATGGGACATTTCGACTTATTGGATGGAAAGATAAACTTTTTTATCCAAATAGTGAAAAAGTGAAAATTCATAGTTTTTGTCAAAAATGTGACAAAGTCCCATTCTGAGTAGGGGTTTGAAAAAATTTCACATTTTTCATCCAAAAGGTGAAAAAAATCCAAATTTCATCTTTTTAGTCCCAAAAGTGAAAAAACAAATTTCAATATTTTTCTTCAAAAAAGTGACAAAGTCCCATTCGGAGTGGGCACTTAGAAAAAATTTCTACTTTTTCATCCAAAAAGTGAAAAAATCCAAATTGAATACATTTCTTCAAAAAAGTCGCAGAGTCCCACTCTGAATGGGGACTTAGAAAAAATTTCAACATTTATCGTCCAAAAGGGAAAGCATCCAAATTTAATTTGCTTCTGCAAAGAAGTGATAAACTCCCATTCTGACACGGGCCTTAGAAGTTCTTTTGACTTTTTAGAAAAGTTGAATTTTTTTCTAAGTCCCATCTCATTATGAGGTGGGACTTAGAAAAATATTCAACTTTTGTCTAAGTTGACATGTGTTCCGCTTCCCATGTCAGAATGGGACATTTCGACTTATTGGATGGAAAGATAAACTTTTTTGATCCAAATAGTGAAAAAGTGAAAATTCATAGTTTTTGTCAAAAATGTGACAAAGTCCCATTCTGAGTAGGGATTTGAAAAAATTTCAAATTTTTCATCCAAAAGGTGAAAAAAATCCAAATTTCATCTTTTTAGTCCCAAAAGTCAAAAAACAAATTTCAATATTTTTCTTCAAAAAAGTGACAAAGTCCCATTCTGAGTGGGCACTCAGAAAAAATTTCAACTTTTTTCATCCAAAAAGTGAAAAAATCCAAATTTCATCTTTTTTAGTCCCAAAAGTGAAAAAATCAAATTTCAATGTTTTTCTTCAAAAAAGTGACAAAGTCCCATTCTGAGTGGGCACTTAGAAAAAAATTCTACTTTTTCATCCAAAAAGTGAAAAAATCCAAATTGAATACATTTCTTCAAAGAAGTTGCAAAGTCCCACTCTGAATGGGGACTTGGAAAAAATGTCAACATTTATCGTCCAAAAAGGGAAAGCATCCAAATTTAATTTTCTTCTGCAAAGAAGTGATAATCTCCCATTCTGACAAGGGCCTTAGATGTTCTTTTGACTTTTTACAAAAGTTGAATTTTTTTCTAAGTCCCATCTCATTATGAGATGGGACTTAGAAAAATATTCAACTTTTGTCTAAGTTGACATGTGTTCCGCTTCCCATGTCAGAATGGGACATTTCGACTTATTGGATGGAAAGATAAACTTTTTTGATCCAAATAGTGAAAAAGTGAAAATTCATAGTTTATGTCAAAAATGTGACAAAGTCCCATTCTGAGTAGGGATTTGAAAAAATTTCACATTTTTCATCCAAAAGGTGAAAAAAATCCAAATTTCATCTTTTTAGTCCCAAAAGTGAAAAAACAAACTTCAATATTTTTCTTCAAAAAAGTGACAAAGTCCCATTCTGAGTGGGCACTCAGAAAAAATTTCAACTTTTTTCATCCAAAAAGTGAAAAAATCCAAATTTCATCTTTTTTAGTCCCAAAAGTGAAGAATCAAATTTCAATTTTTTTCTTCAAAAAAGTGACAAAGTCCCATTCTGAGTGGGCACTTAGAAAAAAATTCTACTTTTTCATCCAAAAAGTGAAAAAATCCAAATTGAATACATTTCTTCAAAAAAGTCGCAAAGTCCCACTCTGAATGGGGACTTAGAAAAAATTTCAACATTTATCGTCCAAAAAGGGAAAGCATCCAAATTTAATTTGCTTCTGCAAAGAAGTGATAAACTCCCATTCTGACACGGGCCTTAGAAGTTCTTTTGACTTTTTACAAAAGTTGAATTTTTTTCTAAGTCCCATCTCATTATGAGGTGGGACTTAGAAAAATATTCATCTTTTGTCTAAGTTGACATGTGTTCCGCTTCCCATGTCAGAATGGGACATTTCGACTTATTGGATGGAAAGATAAACTTTTTTGATCCAAATAGTGAAAAAGTGAAAATTCATAGTTTTTGTCAAAAATGTGACAAAGTCCCATTCTGAGTAGGGATTTGAAAAAATTTCACATTTTTCATCCAAAAGGTGAAAAAAATCCAAATTTCATCTTTTTAGTCCCAAAAGTGAAAAAACAAATTTCAATATTTTTCTTCAAAAAAGTGACAAAGTCCCATTCTGAGTGGGCACTTAGAAAAAATTTCAATTCTTTTCATCCAAAAAGTGAAAAAATCCAAATTTCATCTTTTTTAGTCCCAAAAGTGAAAAAATCTGATTTCAATTTTTTTCTTCAAAAAAGTGACAAAGTCCCATTCTGAGTGGGTACTTAGAAAAAAATTCTACTTTTTCATCCAAAAAGTGAAAAAATCCAAATTGAATACATTTCTTAAAAAAAGTCGCAAAGTCCCACTCAGAATGGGGAATTAGAAAAAATTTCAACATTTATCGTCCAAAAAGGGAAAGCATCCAAATTTAATTTTCTTCTGCAAAGAAGTGATAAACTCCCATTCTGACAAGGGCCTTAGATGTTCTTTTGACTTTTTTCAAAAGTTGAATTTTTTTCTAAGTCCCATCTCATTATGAGATGGGACTTACAAAAATATTCAACTTTTGTCTAAGTTGACATGTGTTCCGCTTCCCATGTCAGAATGGGACATTTCGACTTATTGGATGAAAAGATAAACTTTTTTGATCCAAATAGTGAAAAAGTGAAAATTCATAGTTTTTGTCAAAAATGTGACAAAGTCCCATTCTGAGTAGGGGTTTGAAAAAATTTCAAATTTTTCATCCAAAAGGTGAAAAAAATCCAAATTTCATCTTTTTTAGTCCCAAAAGTGAAAAAATCAAATTTCAATTTTTTTCTTCAAAAAAGTGACAAAGTCCCATTCTGAGTGGGCACTTAGAACAAATTTCTACTTTTTCATCCAAAAAGTGAAAATATCCAAATTAAATACATTTCTTCAAAAAAGTCGCAAAGTCCCACTCTGAATGGGGACTTGGAAAAAATTTCAACATTTATCGTCCAAAAAGGGAAAGCATCCAAATTTAATTTTCTTCTGCAAAGAAGTGATAAACTCCCATTCTGACAAGGGCCTTAGAAGTTCTTTCGACTTTTTACAAAAGTTGAATTTTTTTCTAAGTCCCATCTCATTATGAGATGGGACTTAGGAAAATATTCAACTTTTGTCTAAGTTGACATGTGTTCCGCTTCCCATGTCAGAATGGGACATTTCGACTTATTGGATGGAAAGATAAACTTTTTTGATCCAAATAGTGAAAAAGTGAAAATTCATAGTTTTTGTCAAAAATGTGACAAAGTCCCATTCTGAGTAGGGGTTTGAAAAAATTTCACATATTTCATCCAAAAGGTGAAACAAATTCAAATTTCATCTTTTTAGTCCCAAAAGTGAAAAAACAAATTTCAATATTTTTCTTCAAAAAAGTGACAAAGTCCCATTCTGTGTGGGCACTTAGAAAAAATTTCAACTTTTTTCATCCAAAAAGTGAAAAAATCCAAATTTCATCTTTTTTAGTCCCAAAAGTGAAAAAATCTAATTTCAATTTTTTTCTTCAAAAAAGTGACAAAGTCCCATTCTGAGTGGGCACTTAGAAAAAATGTCTACTTTTTCATCCAAAAAGTGAAAATATCCAAATTGAATAAATTTCTTCAAAAAAGTCGAAAAGTCCCACTCTGAATGGGGACTTAGAAAAAATTTCAACATTTATCGTCCAAAAAGGGAAAGCATCCAAATTTCATTTTCTTCTGCAAAGAAGTGATAAACTCGCATTCTGACAAGGGCCTTAGAAGTTCTTTTGACTTTTTACAAAAGTTGAATTTTTTTCTAAGTCCCATCTCATTATGAGATGGGACTTAGGAAAATATTCAACTTTTGTCTAAGTTGACATGTGTTCCGCTTCCCATGTCACAATGGGACATTTCGACTTATTGGATGGAAAGATAAACTTTTTTATCCAAATAGTGAAAAAGTGAAAATTCATAGTTTTTGTCAAAAATGTGACAAAGTCCCATTCTGAGTAGGGGTTTGAAAAAATTTCACATTTTTCATCCAAAAGGTGAAAAAAATCCAAATTTCATCTTTTTAGTCCCAAAAGTGAAAAAACAAATTTCAATATTTTTCTTCAAAAAAGTGACAAAGTCCCATTCGGAGTGGGCACTTAGAAAAAATTTCTACTTTTTCATCCAAAAGTGAAAAAATCCAAATTGAATACATTTCTTCAAAAAAGTCGCAGAGTCCCACTCTGAATGGGGACTTAGAAAAAATTTCAACATTTATCGTCCAAAAGGGAAAGCATCAAATTTAATTTGCTTCTGCAAAGAAGTGATAAACTCCCATTCTGACACGGGCCTTAGAAGTTCTTTTGACTTTTTACAAAAGTTGAATTTTTTTCTAAGTCCCATCTCATTATGAGGTGGGACTTAGAAAAATATTCAACTTTTGTCTAAGTTGACATGTGTTCCGCTTCCCATGTCAGAATGGGACATTTCGACTTATTGGATGGAAAGATAAACTTTTTTGATCCAAATAGTGAAAAAGTGAAAATTCATAGTTTTTGTCAAAAATGTGACAAAGTCCCATTCTGAGTAGGGGTTTGAAAAAATTTCAAATTTTTCATCCAAAAGGTGAAAAAAATCCAAATTTCATCTTTTTAGTCCCAAAAGTCAAAAAACAAATTTCAATATTTTTCTTCAAAAAGTGACAAAGTCCCATTCTGAGTGGGCACTCAGAAAAAATTTCAACTTTTTTCATCCAAAAAGTGAAAAAATCCAAATTTCATCTTTTTTAGTCCCAAAAGTGAAAAAATCAAATTTCAATGTTTTTCTTCAAAAAAGTGACAAAGTCCCATTCTGAGAGGGCACTTAGAAAAAAATTCTACTTTTTCATCCAAAAAGTGAAAAAATCCAAATTGAATACATTTCTTCAAAGAAGTTGCAAAGTCCCACTCTGAATGGGGACTTGGAAAAAAATGTCAACATTTATCGTCCAAAAAGGGGAAAGCATCCAAATTTAATTTTCTTCTGCAAAGAAGTGATAAACTCCCATTCTGACAAGGGCCCTTAGATGTTCTTTTGACTTTTTACAAAAGTTGAATTTTTTTCTAAGTCCCATCTCATTATGAGATGGGACTTAGAAAAATATTCAACTTTTGTCTAAGTTGACATGTGTTCCGCTTCCCATGTCAGAATGGGACATTTCGACTTATTGGATGGAAAGATAAACTTTTTTGATCCAAATAGTGAAAAAGTGAAAATTCATAGTTTATGTCAAAAATGTGACAAAGTCCCATTCTGAGTAGGGATTTGAAAAAATTTCACATTTTTCATCCAAAAGGTGAAAAAAATCCAAATTTCATCTTTTTAGTCCCAAAAGTGAAAAAACAAACTTCAATATTTTTCTTCAAAAAAGTGACAAAGTCCCATTCTGAGTGGGCACTCAGAAAAAATTTCAACTTTTTTCATCCAAAAAGTGAAAAAATCCAAATTTCATCTTTTTTAGTCCCAAAAGTGAAGAATCAAATTTCAATTTTTTTCTTCAAAAAAGTGACAAAGTCCCATTCTGAGTGGGCACTTAGAAAAAAATTCTACTTTTTCATCCAAAAGTGAAAAAATCCAAATTGAATACATTTCTTCAAAAAAGTCGCAAAGTCCCACTCTGAATGGGGACTTAGAAAAAATTTCAACATTTATCGTCCAAAAAGGGAAAGCATCCAAATTTAATTTGCTTCTGCAAAGAAGTGATAAACTCCCATTCTGACACGGGCCTTAGAAGTTCTTTTGACTTTTTACAAAAGTTGAATTTTTTTCTAAGTCCCATCTCATTATGAGGTGGGACTTAGAAAAATATTCATCTTTTGTCTAAGTTGACATGTGTTCCGCTTCCCATGTCAGAATGGGACATTTCGACTTATTGGATGGAAAGATAAACTTTTTTGATCCAAATAGTGAAAAAGTGAAAATTCATAGTTTTTGTCAAAAATGTGACAAAGTCCCATTCTGAGTAGGGATTTGAAAAAATTTCACATTTTTCATCCAAAAGGTGAAAAAAATCCAAATTTCATCTTTTTAGTCCCAAAAGTGAAAAAACAAATTTCAATATTTTTCTTCAAAAAAGTGACAAAGTCCCATTCTGAGTGGGCACTTAGAAAAAATTTCAATTTTTTTCATCCAAAAAGTGAAAAAATCCAAATTTCATCTTTTTTAGTCCCAAAAGTGAAAAAATCTGATTTCAATTTTTTTCTTCAAAAAAGTGACAAAGTCCCATTCTGAGTGGGTACTTAGAAAAAAATTCTACTTTTTCATCCAAAAAGTGAAAAAATCCAAATTGAATACATTTCTTAAAAAAAGTCGCAAAGTCCCACTCAGAATGGGGAATTAGAAAAAATTTCAACATTTATCGTCCAAAAAGGGAAAGCATCCAAATTTAATTTTCTTCTGCAAAGAAGTGATAAACTCCCATTCTGACAAGGGCCTTAGATGTTCTTTTGACTTTTTTCAAAAGTTGAATTTTTTTCTAAGTCCCATCTCATTATGAGATGGGACTTACAAAAATATTCAACTTTTGTCTAAGTTGACATGTGTTCCGCTTCCCATGTCAGAATGGGACATTTCGACTTATTGGATGAAAAGATAAACTTTTTTGATCCAAATAGTGAAAAAGTGAAAATTCATAGTTTTTGTCAAAAATGTGACAAAGTCCCATTCTGAGTAGGGGTTTGAAAAAATTTCAAATTTTTCATCCAAAAGGTGAAAAAAATCAAATTTCATCTTTAATCCCAAAAGTGAAAAAACAAATTTCAATATTTTTCTTCAAAAAAGTGACAAAGTGCCATTCTGAGTGGGTACTTAGAAAAAAATTCTACTTTTTCATCCAAAAAGTGAAAAAATCCAAATTGAATACATTTCTTCAAAAAAGTCGCAAAGTCCCACTCTGAATGGGGACTTGGAAAAAATTTCAACATTTATCGTCCAAAAAGGGAAAGCATCCAAATTTAATTTTCTTCTGCAAAGAAGTGATAAACTCCCATTCTGACAAGGGCCTTAGAAGTTCTTTCGACTTTTTACAAAAGTTGAATTTTTTTCTAAGTCCCATCTCATTATGAGATGGGACTTAGAAAAATATTCAACTTTTGTCTAAGTTGACATGTGTTCCGCTTCCCATGTCAGAATGGGACATTTCGACTTATTGGATGGAAAGATAAACTTTTTTGATCCAAATAGTGAAAAAGTGAAAATTCATAGTTTTTGTCAAAAATGTGACAAAGTCCCATTCTGAGTAGGGATTTGAAAAAATTTCACATTTTTCATCCAAAAGGTGAAAAAAATCCAAATTTCATCTTTTTAGTCCCAAAAGTGAAAAAACAAATTTCAATATTTTTCTTCAAAAAAGTGACAAAGTCCCATTCTGAGTGGGCACTTAGAAAAAATTTCAATTTTTTTCATCCAAAAAGTGAAAAAATCCAAATTTCATCTTTTTTAGTCCCAAAAGTGAAAAAATCTGATTTCAATTTTTTTCTTCAAAAAAGTGACAAAGTCCCATTCTGAGTGGGTACTTAGAAAAAAATTCTACTTTTTCATCCAAAAAGTGAAAAAATCCAAATTGAATACATTTCTTAAAAAAAGTCGCAAAGTCCCACTCAGAATGGGGAATTAGAAAAAATTTCAACATTTATCGTCCAAAAAGGGAAAGCATCCAAATTTAATTTTCTTCTGCAAAGAAGTGATAAACTCCCATTCTGACAAGGGCCTTAGATGTTCTTTTGACTTTTTTCAAAAGTTGAATTTTTTTCTAAGTCCCATCTCATTATGAGATGGGACTTACAAAAATATTCAACTTTTGTCTAAGTTGACATGTGTTCCGCTTCCCATGTCAGAATGGGACATTTCGACTTATTGGATGAAAAGATAAACTTTTTTGATCCAAATAGTGAAAAAGTGAAAATTCATAGTTTTTGTCAAAAATGTGACAAAGTCCCATTCTGAGTAGGGGTTTGAAAAAATTTCAAATTTTTCATCCAAAAGGTGAAAAAAATCAAAATTTCATCTTTTAATCCCAAAAGTGAAAAAACAAATTTCAATATTTTTCTTCAAAAAAGTGACAAAGTGCCATTCTGAGTGGGTACTTAGAAAAAAATTCTACTTTTTCATCCAAAAAGTGAAAAAATCCAAATTGAATACATTTCTTCAAAAAAGTCGCAAAGTCCCACTCTGAATGGGGACTTGGAAAAAAATTTCAACATTTATCGTCCAAAAAGGGAAAGCATCCAAATTTAATTTTCTTCTGCAAAGAAGTGATAAACTCCCATTCTGACAAGGGCCTTAGAAGTTCTTTCGACTTTTTACAAAAGTTGAATTTTTTTCTAAGTCCCATCTCATTATGAGATGGGACTTAGAAAAATATTCAACTTTTGTCTAAGTTGACATGTGTTCCGCTTCCCATGTCAGAATGGGACATTTCGACTTATTGGATGGAAAGATAAACTTTTTTGATCCAAATAGTGAAAAAGTGAAAATTCATAGTTTTTGTCAAAAATGTGACAAAGTCCCATTCTGAGTAGGGGTTTGAAAAAATTTCACATATTCATCCAAAAGGTGAAAAAAATTCAAATTTCATCTTTTTAGTCCCAAAAGTGAAAAAACAAATTTCAATATTTTTCTTCAAAAAAGTGACAAAGTCCCATTCTGTGTGGGCACTTAGAAAAAATTTCAACTTTTTTCATCCAAAAAGTGAAAAAATCCAAATTTCATCTTTTTTAGTCCCAAAAGTGAAAAAATCTAATTTCAATTTTTTTCTTCAAAAAAGTGACAAAGTCCCATTCTGAGTGGGCACTTAGAAAAAAATTTCTACTTTTTCATCCAAAAAGTGAAATATCCAAATTGAATACATTTCTTCAAAAAAGTCGAAAAGTCCCACTCTGAATGGGGACTTAGAAAAAATTTCAACATTTATCGTCCAAAAAGGGAAAGCATCCAAATTTCATTTTCTTCTGCAAAGAAGTGATAAACTCCCATTCTGACAAGGGCCTTAGAAGTTCTTTTGACTTTTTACAAAAGTTGAATTTTTTTCTAAGTCCCATCTCATTATGAGATGGGACTTAGAAAAATATTCAACTTTTGTCTAAGTTGACATGTGTTCCGCTTCCCATCTCACAATGGGACATTTCGACTTATTGGATGGAAAGATAAACTTTTTTGATCCAAATAGTGAAAAAGTGAAAATTCATAGTTTTTGTCAAAAATGTGACAAAGTCCCATTCTGAGTAGGGGTTTGAAAAAATTTCACATTTTTCATCCAAAAGGTGAAAAAAATCAAAATTTCATCTTTTTTAGTCCCAAAAGTGAAAAAATCAAATTTCAATTGTTTTCTTCAAAAAACTGACAAAGTCCCATTCTGAGTGGGGCACTTAGAAAAAATTTCTACTTTTTCATCCAAACAGTGAAAAAATCCAAATTGAATACATTTCTTAAAAAAAGTCGCAAAGTCCCACTCAGAATGGGGAATTAGAAATTTTTTGAACGTTTATCGTCCAAAAAGGGAAAGCATCCAAATTTAATTTTCTTCTGCAAAGAAGTGATAAACTCCCATTCTGACAAGGGCCTTAGAAGTTCTTTTGACTTTTTACAAAAGTTGAATTTTTTTCTGAGTCCCATCTCATTATGAGGTGGGACTTAGAAAAATATTCAACTTTTGTCTAAGTTGACATGTGTTCCGCTTCCCATGTCAGAATGGGACATTTCGACTTATTGGATGGAAAGATAAACTTTTTTGATCCAAATAGTGAAAAAGTGAAAATTCATAGTTTTTGTCAAAAATGTGACAAAGTCCCATTCTGAGTAGGGATTTGAAAAAATTTCACATTTTTCATCCAAAAGGTGAAAAAAATCCAAATTTCATCTTTTTAGTCCCAAAAGTGAAAAAACAAATTTCAATATTTTTCTTCAAAAAAGTGACAAAGTCCCATTCTGAGTGGGCACTCAGAAAAAATTTCAACTTTTTTCATCCAAAAAGTGAAAAAATCCAAATTTCATCTTTTTTAGTCCCAAAAGTGAAAAAATCAAATTTCAATGTTTTTCTTCAAAAAAGTGACAAAGTCCCATTCTGAGTGGGCACTTAGAAAAAAATTCTACTTTTTCATCCAAAAAGTGAAAAAATCCAAATTGAATACATTTCTTCAAAGAAGTTGCAAAGTCCCACTCTGAATGGGGACTTGGAAAAAATGTCAACATTTATCGTCCAAAAAGGGAAAGCATCCAAATTTAATTTTCTTCTGCAAAGAAGTGATAAACTCCCATTCTGACAAGGGCCTTAGAAGTTCTTTCGACTTTTTACAAAAGTTGAATTTTTTTCTAAGTCCCATCTCATTATGAGATGAGACTTAGAAAAATATTCAACTTTTGTCTAAGTTGACATGTGTTCCGCTTCCCATGTCAGAATGGGACATTTCGACTCATTGGATGGAAAGATAAACTTTTTTGATCCAAATAGTGAAAAAGTGAAAATTCATAGTTTATGTCAAAAATATGACAAAGTCCCATTCTGAGTAGGGATTTGAAAAAATTTCACATTTTTCATCCAAAAGGTGAAAAAAATCCAAATTTCATCTTTTTAGTCCCAAAAGTGAAAAAACAAATTTCAATATTTTTCTTCAAAAAAGTGACAAAGTCCCATTCTGAGTGGGCACTTAGAAAAAATTTCAATTTTTTTCATCCAAAAAGTGAAAAAATCCAAATTTCATCTTTTTTAGTCCCAAAAGTGAAAAAATCTGATTTCAATTTTTTTCTTCAAAAAAGTGACAAAGTCCCATTCTGAGTGGGTACTTAGAAAAAGATTCTACTTTTTCATCCAAAAAGTGAAAAAATCCAAATTGAATACATTTCTTAAAAAAAGTCGCAAAGTCCCACTCAGAATGGGGAATTAGAAAAAATTTCAACATTTATCGTCCAAAAAGGGAAAGCATCCAAATTTAATTTTCTTCTGCAAAGAAGTGATAAACTCCCATTCTGACAAGGGCCTTAGATGTTCTTTTGACTTTTTACAAAAGTTGAATTTTTTTCTAAGTCCCATCTCATTATGAGATGGGACTTACAAAAATATTCAACTTTTGTCTAAGTTGACATGTGTTCCGCTTCCCATGTCAGAATGGGACATTTCGACTTATTGGATGGAAAGATAAACTTTTTTGATCCAAATAGTGAAAAAGTGAAAATTCATAGTTTTAGTCAAAAATGTGACAAAGTCCCATTCTGAGTAGGGGTTTGAAAAAATTTCACATTTTTCATCCAAAAGGTGAAAAAAATCAAAATTTCATCTTTTTAGTCCCAAAAGTGAAAAAACAAATTTCAATATTTTTCTTCAAAAAAGTGACAAAGTCCCATTCTGAGTGGGCACTTAGAAAAAATTTCAACTTTTTTCATCCAAAAAGTGAAAAAATCCAAATTTCATCTTTTTTAGTCCCAAAAGTGAAAAAAATCAAATTTCAATTTTTTTCTTCAAAAAAGTGACAAAGTCCCATTCTGAGTGGGCACTTAGAAAAAAATTCTACTTTTTCATCCAAAAAGTGAAAAAATCCAAATTGAATACATTTCTTCAAAAAAGTCGCAAAGTCCCACTCTGAATGGGGACTTAGAAAAAATTTCAACATTTATCGTCCAAAAAGGGAAAGCATCCAAATTTAATTTGCTTCTGCAAAGAAGTGATAAACTCCCATTCTGACACGGGCCTTAGAAGTTCTTTTGACTTTTTACAAAAGTTGAATTTTTTTCTAAGTCCCATCTCATTATGAGGTGGGACTTAGAAAAATATTCAACTTTTGTCTAAGTTGACATGTGTTCCGCTTCCCATGTCAGAATGGGACATTTCGACTTATTGGATGGAAAGATAAACTTTTTTGATCCAAATAGTGAAAAAGTGAAAATTCATAGTTTTTGTCAAAAATGTGACAAAGTCCCATTCTGAGTAGGGATTTGAAAAAATTTCACATTTTTCATCCAAAAGGTGAAAAAAATCCAAATTTCATCTTTTTAGTCCCAAAAGTGAAAAAACAAATTTCAATATTTTTCTTCAAAAAAGTGACAAAGTCCCATTCTGAGTGGGCACTTAGAAAAAATTACAATTTTTTTCATCCAAAAAGTGAAAAAATCCAAATTTCATCTTTTTTAGTCCCAAAAGTGAAAAAATCTGATTTAAATTTTTTTCTTCAAAAAAGTGACAAAGTCCCATTCTGAGTGGGTACTTAGAAAAAAATTCTACTTTTTCATCCAAAAAGTGAAAAAATCCAAATTGAATACATTTCTTAAAAAAAGTCGCAAAGTCCCACTCAGAATGGGGAATTAGAAAAAATTTCAACATTTATCGTCCAAAAAGGGAAAGCATCCAAATTTAATTTTCTTCTGCAAAGAAGTGATAAACTCCCATTCTGACAAGGGCCTTAGATGTTCTTTTGACTTTTTACAAAAGTTGAATTTTTTTCTAAGTCCCATCTCATTATGAGATGGGACTTAGAAAAATATTCAACTTTTGTCTAAGTTGACATGTGTTCCGCTTCCCATGTCAGAATGGGACATTTCGACTTATTGGATGGAAAGATAAACTTTTTTGATCCAAATAGTGAAAAAGTGAAAATTCATAGTTTTTGTCAAAAATGTGACAAAGTCCCATTCTGAGTAGGGGTTTGAAAAAATTTCACATTTTTCATCCAAAAGGTGAAAAAAATCAAAATTTCTTCTTTTTAGTCCCAAAATTGAAAAAACAAATTTCAATATTTTTCTTCAAAAAAGTGACAAAGTCCCATTCTGTGTGGGCACTTAGAAAAAATTTCAACTTTTTTCATCCAAAAAGTGAAAAAATCCAAATTTCATCTTTTTTAGTCCCAAAAGTGAAAAAATCTAATTTCAATTTTTTTCTTCAAAAAAGTGACAAAGTCCCATTCTGAGTGGGCACTTAGAAAAAATTTCTACTTTTTCATCCAAAAAGTGAAAATATCCAAATTGAATACATTTCTTCAAAAAAGTCGAAAAGTCCCACTCTGAATGGGGACTTAGAAAAAATTTCAACATTTATCGTCCAAAAAGGGAAAGCATCCAAATTTCATTTTCTTCTGCAAAGAAGTGATAAACTCCCATTCTGACAAGGGCCTTAGAAGTTCTTTTGACTTTTTACAAAAGTTGAATTTTTTTCTAAGTCCCATCTCATTATGAGATGGGACTTAGAAAAATATTCAACTTTTGTCTAAGTTGACATGTGTTCCGCTTCCCATGTCAGAATGGGACATTTCGACTTATTGGATCGAAAGATAAACTTTTTTGATCCAAATAGTGAAAAAGTGAAAATTCATAGTTTTTGTCAAAAATGTGACAAAGTCCCATTCTGAGTAGGGATTTGAAAAAATTGCACATTTTTCATCCAAAAGGTGAAAAAAATCCAAATTTCATCTTTTTAGTCCCAAAAGTGAAAAAACAAATTTTAATATTTTTCTTCAAAAAAGTGACAAAGTCCCATTCTGAGTGGGCACTTAGAAAAAATTTCAAATTTTTTCATCCAAAAAGTGAAAAAATCCAAATTTCATCTTTTTTAGTCCCAAAAGTGAAAAAATCAAATTTCAATTGTTTTCTTCAAAAAAGTGACAAAGTCCCATTCTGAGTGGGCACTTAGAAAAAATTTCTACTTTTTCATCCAAAAAGTGAAAAAATCCAAATTGAATACATTTCTTTAAAAAAGTCGCAAAGTCCCACTCTGAATGGGGACTTAGAAAAAATGTAAACATTTATCGTCCAAAAAGGGAAAGCATCCAAATTTTATTTTCTTCTGCAAAGAAGTGATAAACTCCCATTCTGACAAGGGCCTTAGAAGTTCTTTTGACTTTTTACAAAAGTTGAATTTTTTTCTAAGTCCCATCTCATTATGAGATGGGGACTTAGAAAAATATTCAACTTTTGTCTAAGTTGACATGTGTTCCGCTTCCCATGTCAGAATGGGACATTTCGACTTATTGGATGGAAAGATAAACTTTTTTGATCCAAATAGTGAAAAAGTGAAAATTCATAGTTTATGTCAAAAATGTGACAAAGTCCCATTCTGAGTAGGGATTTGAAAAAATTTCAAATTTTTCATCCAAAAGGTGAAAAAAATCCAAATTTCATCTTTTTAGTCCCAAAAGTGAAAAAACTAATTTCAATATTTTTCTTCAAAAAAGTGACAAAGTCCCATTCTGAGTGGGCACTTAGAAAAAATTTCAATTTTTTTCATCCAAAAAGTGAAAAAATCCAAATTTCATCTTTTTTAGTCCCAAAAGTGAAAAAATCTGATTTCAATTTTTTTCTTCAAAAAAGTGACAAAGTCCCATTCTGAGTGGGTACTTAGAAAAAAATTCTACTTTTTCATCCAAAAAGTGAAAAAATCCAAATTGAATACATTTCTTCAAAAAAGTCGCAAAGTCCCACTCAGAATGGGGAATTAGAAAAAATTTCAACATTTATCGTCCAAAAAGGGAAAGCATCCAAATTTAATTTTCTTCTGCAAAGAAGTGATAAACTCCCATTCTGACAAGGGCCTTAGATGTTCTTTTGACTTTTTCCAAAAGTTGAATTTTTTTCTAAGTCCCATCTCATTATGAGATGGGACTTAGAAAAATATTCAACTTTTGTCTAAGTTGACATGTGTTCCGCTTCCCATGTCAGAATGGGACATTTCGACTTATTGGATGGAAAGATAAACTTTTTTGATCCAAATAGTGAAAAAGTGAAAATTCATAGTTTATGTCAAAAATGTGACAAAGTCCCATTCTGAGTAGGGATTTGAAAAAATTTCACATTTTTCATCCAAAAGGTGAAAAAAATCCAAATTTCATCTTTTTAGTCCCAAAAGTGAAAAAACAAATTTCAATATTTTTCTTCAAAAAAGTGACAAAGTCCCATTCTGAGTGGGCACTCAGAAAAAATTTCAACTTTTTTCATCCAAAAAGTGAAAAAATCCAAATTTCATCTTTTTTAGTCCCAAAAGTGAAGAATCAAATTTCAATTTTTTTCTTCAAAAAAGTGACAAAGTCCCATTCTGAGTGGGCACTTAGAAAAAAATTCTACTTTTTCATCCAAAAAGTGAAAAAATCCAAATTGAATACATTTCTTCAAAAAAGTCGCAAAGTCCCACTCTGAATGGGGACTTGGAAAAAATTTCAACATTTATCGTCCAAAAAGGGAAAGCATCCAAATTTAATTTTCTTCTGCAAAGAAGTGATAAACTCCCATTCTGACAAGGGCCTTAGATGTTCTTTTGACTTTTTACAAAAGTTTAATTTTTTTCTAAGTCCCATCTCATTATGAGATGGGACTTAGAAAAATATTCAACTTTTGTCTAAGTTGACATGTGTTCCGCTTCCCATGTCAGAATGGGACATTTCGACTTATTGGATGGAAAGATAAACTTTTTTGATCCAAATAGTGAAAAAGTGAAAATTCATAGTTTATGTCAAAAATGTGACAAAGTCCCATTCTGAGTAGGGATTTGAAAAAATTTCACATTTTTCATCCAAAAGGTGAAAAAAATCCAAATTTCATCTTTTTAGTCCCAAAAGTGAAAAAACAAATTTCAATATTTTTCTTCAAAAAAGTGACAAAGTCCCATTCTGAGTGGGCACTCAGAAAAAATTTCAACTTTTTTCATCCAAAAAGTGAAAAAATCCAAATTTCATCTTTTTTAGTCCCAAAAGTGAAGAATCAAATTTAAATTTTTTTCTTCAAAAAAGTGACAAAGTCCCATTCTGAGTGGGCACTTAGAAAAAAATTCTACTTTTTCATCCAAAAAGTGAAAAAATCCAAATTGAATACATTTCTTCAAAAAAGTCGCAAAGTCCCACTCTGAATGGGGACTTGGAAAAAATTTCAACATTTATCGTCCAAAAAGGGAAAGCATCCAAATTTAATTTTCTTCTGCAAAGAAGTGATAAACTCCCATTCTGACAAGGGCCTTAGAAGTTCTTTCGACTTTTTACAAAAGTTGAATTTTTTTCTAAGTCCCATCTCATTATGAGATGGGACTTAGAAAAATATTCAACTTTTGTCTAAGTTGACATGTGTTCCGCTTCCCATGTCAGAATGGGACATTTCGACTTATTGGATGGAAAGATAAACTTATTTGATCCAAATAGTGAAAAAGTGAAAATTCATAGTTTTTTGTCAAAAATGTGACAAAGTCCCATTCTGGGTAGGGGTTTGAAAAAAATTCACATTTTTCATCCAAAAGGTGAAAAAAATCCAAATTTCATCTTTTTAGTCCCAAAAGTGAAAAAACAAATTTCAATATTTTTCTTCAAAAAAGTGACAAAGTCCCATTCTGAGTGGGCACTTAGAAAAAATTTCAACTTTTTTCATCCAAAAAGTGAAAAAATCCAAATTTCATCTTTTTTAGTCCCAAAAGTGAAAAAATCAAATTTAAATTTTTTTCTTCAAAAAAGTGACAAAGTCCCATTCTGAGTGGGCACTTAGAAAAAATTTCTACTTTTTCATCCAAAAAGTGAAAATATCCAAATTAAATACATTTCTTCAAAAAAGTCGCAAAGTCCCACTCTGAATGGGGAATTGGAAAAAATTTCAACATTTATCGTCCAAAAAGGGAAAGCATCCAAATTTAATTTTCTTCTGCAAAGAAGTGATAAACTCCCATTCTGACAAGGGCCTTAGATGTTCTTTTGACTTTTTACAAAAGTTGAATTTTTTTCTAAGTCCCATCTCATTATGAGATGGGACTTAGAAAAATATTCAACTTTTGTCTAAGTTGCCATGTGTTCCGCTTCCCATGTCAGAATGGGACATTTCGACTTATTGGATGGAAAGATAAACTTTTTTGATCCAAATAGTGAAAAAGTGAAAATTCATAGTTTATGTCAAAAATGTGACAAAGTCCCATTCTGAGTAGGGATTTGAAAAAATTTCACATTTTTCATCCAAAAGGTGAAAAAAATCCAAATTTCATCTTTTTAGTCCCAAAAGTGAAAAAACAAATTTCAATATTTTTCTTCAAAAAAGTGACAAAGTCCCATTGTGAGTGGGCACTTAGAAAAAATTTCAACTTTTTTCATCCAAAAAGTGAAAAAATCAAATTTCAATTTTTTTCTTCAAAAAAGTGACAAAGTCCCATTCTGAGTGGGCACTTAGAAAAAAATTCTACTTTTTCATCCAAAAAGTGAAAATATCCAAATTAAATACATTTCTTCAAAAAAGTCGCAAAGTCCCACTCTGAATGGGGACTTAGAAAAAATGTAAACATTTATCGTCCAAAAAGGGAAAGCATCCAAATTTTATTTTCTTCTGCAAAGAAGTGATAAACTCCCATTCTGACAAGGGCCTTAGAAGTTCTTTTGACTTTTTACAAAAGTTGAATTTTTTTCTAAGTCCCATCTCATTATGAGATGGGACTTAGAAAAATATTCAACTTTTGTCTAAGTTGACATGTGTTCCGCTTCCCATGTCAGAATGGGACATTTCGACTTATTGGATGGAAAGATAAACTTTTTTGATCCAAATAGTGAAAAAGTGAAAATTCATAGTTTTTGTCAAAAATGTGACAAAGTCCCATTCTGGGTAGGGGTTTGAAAAAATTTCACATTTTTCATCCAAAAGGTGAAAAAAATCCAAATTTCATCTTTTTAGTCCCAAAAGTGAAAAAACAAATTTCAATATTTTTCTTCAAAAAAGTGACAAAGTCCCATTCTGAGTGGGCACTTAGAAAAAATTTCAACTTTTTTTCATCCAAAAAGTGAAAAAATCCAAATTTCATCTTTTTTAGTCCCAAAAGTGAAAAAATCAAATTTCAATTTTTTTTTTCAAAAAAGTGACAAAGTCCCATTCTGAGTGGGCACTTAGAAAAAATTTCTACTTTTTCATCCAAAAAGTGAAAATATCCAAATTAAATACATTTCTTCAAAAAAGTCGCAAAGTCCCACTCTGAATGGGGACTTAGAAAAAATGTAAACATTTATCGTCCAAAAAGGGAAAGCATCCAATTTTATTTTCTTCTGCAAAGAAGGGATAAACTCCCATTCTGACAAGGGCCTTAGAAGTTCTTTTGACTTTTTACAAAAGTTGAATTTTTTTCTAAGTCCCATCTCATTATGAGATGGGACTTAGAAAAATATTCAACTTTTGTCTAAGTTGACATGTGTTCCGCTTCCCATGTCAGAATGGGACATTTCGACTTATTGGATGGAAAGATAAACTTATTTGATCCAAATAGTGAAAAAGTGAAAATTCATAGTTTTTGTCAAAAATGTGACAAAGTCCCATTCTGAGTAGGGATTTGAAAAAATTTCACATTTTTCATCCAAAAGGTGAAAAAAATCAAAATTTCATCTTTTTAGTCCCAAAAGTGAAAAAACAAATTTTAATATTTTTCTTCAAAAAAGTGACAAAGTCCCATTCTGAGTGGGCACTTAGAAAAAATTACAAATTTTTTCATCCAAAAAGTGAAAAAATCCAAATTTCATCTTTTTTAGTCCAAAAAGTTAAAAAATCAAATTTCAATTTTTTTCTTCAAAAAAGTGACAAAGTCCCATTCTGAGTGGGCACTTAGAAAAAATTTCTACTTTTTCATCCAAAAAGTGAAAATATCCAAATTAAATACATTTCTTCAAAAAAGTCGCAAAGTCCCACTCTGAATGGGGACTTAGAAAAAATGTAAACATTTATCGTCCAAAAAGGGAAAGCATCCAAATTTTATTTTCTTCTGCAAAGAAGTGATAAACTCCCATTCTGACAAGGGCCTTAGAAGTTCTTTTGACTTTTTACAAAAGTTGAATTTTTTTTCTAAGTCCCATCTCATTATGAGATGGGTCTTAGAAAAATATTCAACTTTTGTCTAAGTTGACATGTGTTTCGCTTCCCATGTCAGAATGGGACATTTCGACTTATTGGATGGAAAGATAAACTTATTTGATCCAAATAGTGAAAAAGTGAAAATTCATAGTTTTTGTCAAAAATGTGACAAAGTCCCATTCTGAGTAGGGATTTGAAAAAATTTCACATTTTTCATCCAAAAGGTGAAAAAAATCCAAATTTCATCTTTTTAGTCCCAAAAGTGAAAAAACAAATTTTAATATTTTTCTTCAAAAAAGTGACAAAGTCCCATTCTGAGTGGGCACTTAGAAAAAATTTCAAATTTTTTCATCCAAAAAGTGAAAAAATCCAAATTTCATCTTTTTTAGTCCCAAAAGTGAAAAAATCAAATTTCAATTGTTTTCTTCAAAAAAGTGACAAAGTCCCCATTCTGAGTGGGCACTTAGAAAAAATTTCTACTTTTTCATCCAAAAAGTGAAAAAATCCAAATTGAATACATTTCTTAAAAAAAGTCGCAAAGTCCCACTCAGAATGGGGAATTAGAAAAAATTTCAACATTTATCGTCCAAAAAGGGAAAGCATCCAAATTTAATTTTCTTCTGCAAAGAAGTGATAAACTCCCATTCTGACAAGGGCCTTAGATGTTCTTTAGACTTTTTACAAAAGTTGAATTTTTTTCTAAGTCCCATCTCATTATGAGATGGACTTAGAAAAATATTCAACTTTTGTCTAAGTTGACATGTGTTCCGCTTCCCATGTCAGAATGGGACATTTCGACTTATTGGATGGAAAGATAAACTTTTTTGATCCAAATAGTGAAAAAGTGAAAATTCATAGTTTATGTCAAAAATGTGACAAAGTCCCCATTCTGACTAGGGATTTGAAAAAATTTCAAATTTTTCATCCAAAAGGTGAAAAAAATCAAAATTTCATCTTTTTAGTCCCAAAAGTGAAAAAACTAATTTCAATATTTTTCTTCAAAAAAGTGACAAAGTCCCATTCTGAGTGGGCACTTAGAAAAAATTTCAATTTTTTCATCCAAAAAGTGAAAAAATCCAAATTTCATCTTTTTTAGTCCCAAAAGTGAAAAAATCTGATTTCAATTTTTTTCTTCAAAAAAGTGACAAAGTCCCATTCTGAGTGGGTACTTAGAAAAAAATTCGACTTTTTCATCCAAAAAGTGAAAAAATCCAAATTGAATACATTTCTTAAAAAAAGTCGCAAAGTCCCACTCAGAATGGGGAATTAGAAAAAATTTCAACATTTATCGTCCAAAAAGGGAAAGCATCCAAATTTAATTTTCTTCTGCAAAGAAGTGATAAACTCCCATTCTGACAAGGGCCTTAGATGTTCTTTTGACTTTTTACAAAAGTTGAATTTTTTTCTAAGTCCCATCTCATTATGAGATGGGACTTAGAAAAATATTCAACTTTTGTCTAAGTTGACATGTGTTTCCGCTTCCCATGTCAGAATGGGACATTTCGACTTATTGGATGGAAAGATAAACTTTTTTGATCCAAATAGTGAAAAAGTGAAAATTCATAGTTTATGTCAAAAATGTGACAAAGTCCCATTCTGAGTAGGGATTTGAAAAAATTTCACATTTTTCATCCAAAAGGTGAAAAAAATCCAAATTTCATCTTTTTAGTCCCAAAAGTGAAAAAACAAATTTCAATATTTTTCTTCAAAAAAGTGACAAAGTCCCATTCTGAGTGGGCACTCAGAAAAAATTTCAACTTTTTTCATCCAAAAAGTGAAAAAATCCAAATTTCATCTTTTTTAGTCCCAAAAGTGAAGAATCAAATTTCAATTTTTTTCTTCAAAAAAGTGACAAAGTCCCATTCTGAGTGGGCACTTAGAAAAAAATTCTACTTTTTCATCCAAAAAGTGAAAAAATCCAAATTGAATACATTTCTTCAAAAAAGTCGCAATGTCCCACTCTGAATGGGGACTTGGAAAATATTTCAACATTTATCGTCCAAAAAGGGAAAGCATCCAAATTTAATTTTCTTCTGCAAAGAAGTGATAAACTCCCATTCTGACAAGGGCCTTAGAAGTTCTTTTGACTTTTTACAAAAGTTGAATTTTTTTCTAAGTCCCATCTCATTATGAGATGGGACTTAGAAAAATATTCAACTTTTGTCTAAGTTGACATGTGTTCCGCTTCCCATGTCAGAATGGGACATTTCGACTTATTGGATGGAAAGATAAACTTTTTTGATCCAAATAGTGAAAAAGTGAAAATTCATAGTTTTTGTCAAAAATGTGACAAAGTCCCATTCTGGGTAGGGGTTTGAAAAAATTTCACATTTTTCATCCAAAAGGTGAAAAAAATCCAAATTTCATCTTTTTAGTCCCAAAAGTGAAAAAACAAATTTCAATATTTTTCTTCAAAAAAGTGACAAAGTCCCATTCTGAGTGGGCACTTAGAAAAAATTTCAACTTTTTTCATCCAAAAAGTGAAAAAATCCAAATTTCATCTTTTTTAGTCCCAAAAGTGAAAAAATCAAATTTCAATTTTTTTCTTCAAAAAAGTGACAAAGTCCCATTCTGAGTGGGCACTTAGAAAAAATTTCTACTTTTTCATCCAAAAAGTGAAAATATCCAAATTAAATACATTTCTTCAAAAAAGTCGCAAAGTCCCACTCTGAATGGGGACTTAGAAAAAATGTAAACATTTATCGTCCAAAAAGGGAAAGCATCCAAATTTTATTTTCTTCTGCAAAGAAGTGATAAACTCCCATTCAGACAAGGGCCTTAGATGTTCTTTTGACTTTTTACAAAAGTTGAATTTTTTTCTAAGTCCCATCTCATTATGAGATGGGACTTAGAAAAATATTCAACTTTTGTCTAAGTTGACATGTGTTCCGCTTCCCATGTCAGAATGGGACATTTCGACTTATTGGATGGAAAGATAAACTTTTTTGATCCAAATAGTGAAAATGTGAAAATTCATAGTTTATGTCAAAAATGTGACAAAGTCCCATTCTGAGTAGGGATTTGAAAAAATTTCACATTTTTCATCCAAAAGGTGAAAAAAATCCAAATTTCATCTTTTTAGTCCCAAAAGTGAAAAAACAAATTTCAATATTTTTCTTCAAAAAAGTGACAAAGTCCCATTCTGAGTGGGCACTCAGAAAAAATTTCAACTTTTTTCATCCAAAAATTGAAAAAATCCAAATTTCATCTTTTTTAGTTCCAAAAGTGAAGAATCAAATTTCAATTTTTTTCTTCAAAAAAGTGACAAAGTCCCATTCTGAGTGGGCACTTAGAAAAAAATTCTACTTTTTCATCCAAAAAGTGAAAAAATCCAAATTGAATACATTTCTTCAAAAAAGTCGCAAAGTCCCACTCTGAATGGGGACTTGGAAAAAATTTCAACATTTATCGTCCAAAAAGGGAAAGCATCCAAATTTTATTTTCTTCTGCAAAGAAGGGATAAACTCCCATTCTGACAAGGGCCTTAGATGTTCTTTTGACTTTTTACAAAAGTTGAATTTTTTTCTAAGTCCCATCTCATTATGAGATGGGACTTAGAAAAATATTCAACTTTTGTCTAAGTTGACATGTGTTCCGCTTCCCATGTCAGAATGGGACATTTCGACTTATTGGATGGAAAGATAAACTTTTTTGATCCAAATAGTGAAAAAGTGAAAAAGTGAAAATTCATAGTTTTTGTCAAAAATGTGACAAAGTCCCATTCTGAGTAGGGAATTGAAAAAAATTCACATTTTTCATCCAAAAAGTGAAAAAAATCCAAATTTCATCTTTTTAGTCCCAAAAGTGAAAAAACAAATTTCAATATTTTTCTTCAAAAAAGTGACAAAGTCCCATTCTGTGTGGGCACTTAGAAAAAACTCCAACTTTTTTAATCCAAAAAGTGAAAAAATCCAAATTTCATCTTTTTTAGTCCCAAAAGTGAAAAAATCAAATTTCAATTTTTTTCTTCAAAAAAGTGACAAAGTCCCATTCTGAGTGGGCACTTAGAAAAAATTTCTACTTTTTCATCCAAAAAGTGAAAAAATCCAAATTGAATACATTTCTTCAAAAAAGTCGCAAAGTCACACTCTGAATGGGGACTTAGAAAAAATTTCAACATTTATCGTCCAAAAAGGGAAAGCATCCACATTTTATTTTCTTCTGCAAAGAAGTGATAAACTCCCATTCTGACAAGGGCCTTAGAAGTTCTTTTGACTTTTTACAAAAGTTGAATTTTTTTCTAAATCCCATCTCATTATGAGATGGGACTTAGAAAAATATTCAACTTTTGTCTAAGTTGACATTTGTTCCGCTTCCTATGTCAGAATGGGACATTTCAACTTATTGGATGGAAAGACAAACTTTTTTGATCCAAATAGTGAAAAAGTGAAAATTCATAGTTTTTGTCAAAAATGTGACAAAGTCCCATTCTGAGTTGGGATTTGAAAAAATTTCACATTTTTCATCCAAAAGGTGAAAAAAATCCAAATTTTATCTTTTTAGTCCCAAAAGTGAAAAAACAAATTTCAATATTTTTCTTCAAAAAAGTGACAAAGTCCCATTCTGAGTGGGCACTTAGAAAAAATTTCAACTTTTTTCATCCAAAAAGTGAAAAAATCCAAATTTCATCTTTTTTAGTCCCAAAAATGAAAAAATCAAATTTCAATTGTTTTCTTCAAAAAAGTTGCAAAGTCCCATTCTGAGTGGGCACTTAGAAAAAATTTCTACTTTTTCATCCAAAAAGTGAAAAAATCCAAATTGAATACATTTCTTCAAAAAAGTCGCAAAGTACCACTCTGAATGGGGACTTAGAAAAAATTTCAACATTTATCGTCCAAAAAGGGAAAACATCCAAATTTAATTTTCTTCTGCAAAGAAGTGATAAACTCCCATTCTGACAAGGGCCTTAGAAGTTCTTTTGACTTTTTACAAAAGTTGAATTTTTTTCTAAGTCCCATCTCATTATGAGATGGGACTTAGAAAAATATTCAACTTTTGTCTAAGTTGACGTGTGTTCTGCTTCCCAAGTCAGAATGGGACATTTCGACTTATTGGATGGAAAGATAAACTTTTTTGATCCAAATAGTGAAAAAGTGAAAATTCATAGTTTTTGTCAAAAATGTGACAAAGTCCCATTCTGAGTAGGGATTTGAAAAGATTTCACATTTTTCATCCAAAAGGTAAAAAAAATCCAAATTTCATATTTTTAGTCCCAAAAGTGAAAAAAACAAATTTCTATATTTTTCTTCAAAAAAGTGACAAAGTCCCATTCTGTGTGGGCACTTAGAAAAAACTTCAACTTTTTTCATCCAAAAAGTGAAAAAATCCAAATTTCATCTTTTTTAGTCCCAAAAGTGAAAAAATCAAATTTCATTTTTTTTCTTCAAAAAAGTGACAAAGTCCCATTCTGAGTGGGCACTTAGAAAAAATTTCTACTTTTTCATCCAAAAAGTGAAAAAATCCAAATTGAATACATTTCTTTAAAAAAGTCGCAAAGTCCCACTCTGAATGGGGACTTAGAAAGCATTTCAACATTTATCGTCCAAAAAGGGAAAGCATCCAAATTTTATTTTCTTCTGCAAAGAAGTGATAAACTCCCATGCTGACAAGGGCCTTAGAAGTTCTTTTGACTTTTTACAAAAGTTGAATTTTTTTCTAAGTCCCATCTCATTATGGGATGGGACTTAGAAAAATATTAAACTTTTGTCTAAGTTGACATGTGTTCCGCTTCCCATGTCAGAATGAGACATTTCGACTTATTGGATGGAAAGATAAACTTTTTTGATCCAAATAGTGAAAAAGTGAAAATTCATAGTTTTTGTCAAAAATGTGACAAAGTCCCATTCTGAGAAGGGATTTGAAAAGATTTCACATTTTTCATCCAAAAGGTGAAAAAAATCAAAATTTCATCTTTTTAGTCCCAAAAGTGAAAAAACAAATTTCAATATTTTTCTTCAAAAAAGTGACAAAGTCCCATTCTGAGTGGGCAATTAGAAAAAATTTCAACTTTTTTCATCCAAAAAGTGAAAAAATCCAAATTTCATCTTTTTTAGTCCCAAAAGTGAAAAAACTATTTTAATTTTTTTTCTTCAAAAAAGTGACAAAGTCCCATTCTGAGTGGGCACTTGGAAAAAATTTCTACTTTTTCATCCAAAAAGTGAAAAAATCCAAATTGAATACATTTCTTCAAAAAAGTTGCAAATTCCCACTCTGAATGGGGACTTAGAAAAACTTTCAACATTTATCGTCCAAAAAGGGAAAGCATCCAAATTTAATTTTCTTCTGCAAAGAAGTGATAAACTCCCATTCTGACAAGGGCCTTAGAAGTTCTTTTTACTTTTTACAAAAGTTGAATTTTTTTCTAAATCCCATCTCATTATGAGATGGGACTTAAAAAAATATTCAACTTTTGTCTAAGTTGACATGTGTTCCGCTTCCCATGTCAGAATGGGCATTTCGACTTATTGGATGGAAAGACAAACTTTTTTGATCCAAATAGTGAAAAAGTGAAAATTCATAGTTTTTGTCAAAAATGTGACAAAGTCCCATTCTGAGTAGGGATTTGAAAAGATTTCACATTTTTCATCCAAAAGGTGAAAAAAAAACCAATTTCATCTTTTTAGTCCCAAAAGTGAAAAAACAAATTTCAATGTTTTTCTTCAAAAAAGTGACAAAGTCCCATTCTGAGTGGGCAATTAGAAAAAATTTCAACTTTTTTCATCCAAAAAGTGAAAAAATCCAAATTTCATCTTTTTAGTCCCAAAAGTGAAAAAACTAATTTCAATATTTTTCTTCAAAAACGTGACAAAGTCCCATTCTGAGTGGACACTTAGAAAAAAAATCAACTTTTTTCATCCAAAAAGTGAAAAAATCCAAATTTCATATTTTTTAGTCCCAAAAGTGAAAAAATCAAATTTCAATTTTTTTCTTCAAAAAAGTGACAAAGTCCCATTCTGAGTGGGCACTTAGAAAGAATTTCTACTTTTTCATTCAAAAAGTGAAAAAATCCAAATTGAATACATTTCTTCAAAAAAGTCGCAAAGTCCCACTCTGAATGGGGACTTAGAAAACATTTCAACATTTATCGTCCAAAAAGTGAAAGCATCCAAATTTAATTTTCTTTTGTAAAGAAGCGATAAACTCCCATTCTGACAAGGGTCTTGGAAGCTCTTTTGACTTGTTACAAAAGTTGAATTTTTTTCTAAGTCTCATCTCATTATGAGATGGGACTTAGAAAAATATTCAACTTTTGTCTAAGTTGACACGTGTTCCGCTTCCCATGTCAGAATGGGACATTTCGTCTTATTGGATGGAAAGATAAACTTTTTTGATCCAAATAGTGAAAAAGTGAAAATTCATAGTTTTTGTCAAAAATGTGACAAAGTCCCATTCTGAGTAGGGATTGGAAAAAATTTCACATTTTTCATCCAAAAGGTGAAAAAAATCGAAATGTCATCTTTTTAGTCCCAAAAGTGAAAAAACAAATTTCAATATTTTTCTTCAAAAAAGTGACAAAGTCCCATTCTGAGTGGGCACTTAGAAAAAATTTCAACTTTTTTCATCCAAAAAGTGAAAAAATCCAAATTTCATATTTTTTAGTCCCAAAAGTGAAAAAATCAAATTTCAATTTTTTTCTTCAAAAAAGTGACAAAGTCCCATTCTGAGTGGGCACTTAGAACAAATGTCTACTTTTTCATCCAAAAAGTGAAAAAATCCAAATTGAATACATTTCTTCAAAAAAGTCGCAAAGTCCCACTCCGAATGGGGACTTAGAAAAAATTTCAACATTTTTCGTCCAAAAAGTGAAATCATCCAAATTTAATTTTCTTCTGCAAAGATGTGATAAACTCCTATTCTGACAAGGGTCTTGGAAGTTCTTTTGACTTTTTACAAAAGTTGAATTTTTTTCTAAGTCCCATCTCATTATGAGATGGGACTTAGAAAAATATTAAACTTTTGTCTAAGTTGACATGTGTTCCGCTTCCCATGTCAGAATGGGACATTTCGACTTATTGGATGGAAAGATAAACATTTTTGATCCAAATAGTGAAAAAGTGAAAAAGTAAAAATTCATAGTTTTTGTCAAAAATGTGACAAAGTCCCATTCTGAGTGGGGAATTGAAAAAAATTCACATTTTTCATCCAAAAAGTGAAAAAAATCCAAATTTCATCTTTTTAGTCCCAAAAGTGAAAAAACAAATTTCAATATTTTTCTTCAAAAAAGTGACAAAGTCCCATTCTGTGTGGGCACTTAGAAAAAACTCCAACTTTTTTAATCCAAAAAGTGAAAAAATCCAAATTTCATCTTTTTTAGTCCCAAAAGTGAAAAAATCAAATTTCAATTTTTTTCTTCAAAAAAGTGACAAAGTCCCATTCTGAGTGGGCACTTAGAAAAAATTTCTACTTTTTCATCCAAAAAGTGAAAACATCCAAATTGAATACATTTCTTCAAAAAAGTCGCAAAGTCACACTCTGAATGGGGACTTAGAAAAAATTTCAACATTTATCGTCCAAAAAGGGAAAGCGTCCACATTTTATTTTCTTCTGCAAAGAAGTGATAAACTCCCATTCTGACAAGGGCCTTAGAAGTTCTTTTGACTTTTTACAAAAGTTGATTTTTTTTCTAAATCCCATCTCATTATGAGATGGGACTTAGAAAAATATTCAACTTTTGTCTAAGTTGACATTTGTTCCGCTTCCCATGTCAGAATGGTACATTTCGACTTATTGGATGGAAAGATAAACTTTTTTGATCCAAATAGTGAAAAAGTGAAAATTCATAGTTTTTGTCAAAAATGGGACAAAGTCCCATTCTGAGTAGGGATTTGAAAAAATTTCACATTTTTCATCCAAAAGGTGAAAAAAATCAAAATTTCATCTTTTTAGTCCCAAAAGTGAAAAAACAAATTTCAATCTTTTTCTTCAAAAAAGTGACAAAGTCCCATTCTGAGTGGGCACTTAGAAAAAATTTCAACTTTTTTCATCCAAAAAGTGAAAAAATCCAAATTTCATCTTTTTTAGTCCCAAAAGTGAAAAAATCAAATTTAATTTTTTTTCTTCAAAAAGTGACAAAGTCCCATTCTGAGTGGGCACTTGGAAAAAATTTCTACTTTTTCATCCAAAAAGTGAAAAAATCCAAATTGAATACATTTCTTCAAAAAAGTCGCAAATTCCCACTCTGAATGGGGACTTAGAAAATCTTTCAACATTTATCGTCCAAAAAGGGAAAGCATCCAAATTTAATTTTCTTCTGCAAAGAAGTGATAAACTGCCATTCTGACAAGGGCCTTAGAAGTTCTTTTGACTTTTTACAAAAGTTGAATTTTTTTCTAAATCCCATCTCATTATGAGATGGGACTTAGAAAAATATTAAACTTTTGTCCTAAGTTGACATGTGTTCCGCTTCCCATGTCAGAATGGGACATTTCGACTTATTGGATGGAAAGATAAACTTTTTTGATCCAAATAGTGAAAAAGTGAAAATTCATAGTTTTTGTCAAAAATGTGACAAAGTCCCATTCTGAGTAGGGATTTGAAAAGATTTCACATTTTTCATCCAAAAGGTGAAAAAAATCCAAATTTCATATTTTTAGTCCCAAAAGTGAAAAAAACAAATTTCTATATTTTTCTTCAAAAAAGTGACAAAGTCCCATTCTGTGTGGGCACTTAGAAAAAACTTCAACTTTTTTCATCCAAAAAGTGAAAAAATCCAAATTTCATCTTTTTTAGTCCCAAAAGTGAAAAAATCAAATTTCAATTTTTTTCTTCAAAAAAGTGACAAAGTCCCATTCTGAGTGGGCACTTAGAAAAAATTTCTACTTTTTCATCCAAAAAGTGAAAAAATCCAAATTGAATACATTTCTTTAAAAAAGTCGCAAAGTCCCACTCTGAATGGGGACTTAGAAAGCATTTCAACATTTATCGTCCAAAAAGGGAAAGCATCCAAATTTTATTTTCTTCTGCAAAGAAGTGATAAACTCCCATGCTGACAAGGGCCTTAGAAGTTCTTTTGACTTTTTACAAAAGTTGAATTTTTTTCTAAGTCCCATCTCATTATGGGATGGGACTTAGAAAAATATTAAACTTTTGTCTAAGTTGACATGTGTTCCGCTTCCCATGTCAGAATGAGACATTTCGACTTATTGGATGGAAAGATAAACTTTTTTGATCCAAATAGTGAAAAAGTGAAAATTCATAGTTTTTGTCAAAAATGTGACAAAGTCCCATTCTGAGAAGGGATTTGAAAAGATTTCACATTTTTCATCCAAAAGGTGAAAAAAATCAAAATTTCATCTTTTTAGTCCCAAAAGTGAAAAAACAAATTTCAATATTTTTCTTCAAAAAAGTGACAAAGTCCCATTCTGAGTGGGCAATTAGAAAAAATTTCAACTTTTTTCATCCAAAAAGTGAAAAAATCCAAATTTCATCTTTTTTAGTCCCAAAAGTGAAAAAACTATTTTAATTTTTTTTCTTCAAAAAAGTGACAAAGTCCCATTCTGAGTGGGCACTTGGAAAAAATTTCTACTTTTTCATCCAAAAAGTGAAAAAATCCAAATTGAATACATTTCTTCAAAAAAGTTGCAAATTCCCACTCTGAATGGGGGACTTAGAAAAACTTTCAACATTTATCGTCCAAAAAGGGAAAGCATCCAAATTTAATTTTCTTCTGCAAAGAAGTGATAAACTCCCATTCTGACAAGGGCCTTAGAAGTTCTTTTTACTTTTTACAAAAGTTGAATTTTTTTCTAAATCCCATCTCATTATGAGATGGGACTTAAAAAAATATTCAACTTTTGTCTAAGTTGACATGTGTTCCGCTTCCCATGTCAGAATGGGCATTTCGACTTATTGGATGGAAAGACAAACTTTTTTGATCCAAATAGTGAAAAAGTGAAAATTCATAGTTTTTGTCAAAAATGTGACAAAGTCCCATTCTGAGTAGGGATTTGAAAAGATTTCACATTTTTCATCCAAAAGGTGAAAAAAAAACCAATTTCATCTTTTTAGTCCCAAAAGTGAAAAAACAAATTTCAATGTTTTTCTTCAAAAAAGTGACAAAGTCCCATTCTGAGTGGGCAATTAGAAAAAATTTCAACTTTTTTCATCCAAAAAGTGAAAAAATCCAAATTTCATCTTTTTAGTCCCAAAAGTGAAAAAACTAATTTCAATATTTTTCTTCAAAAACGTGACAAAGTCCCATTCTGAGTGGACACTTAGAAAAAAAATCAACTTTTTTCATCCAAAAAGTGAAAAAATCCAAATTTCATATTTTTTAGTCCCAAAAGTGAAAAAATCAAATTTCAATTTTTTTCTTCAAAAAAGTGACAAAGTCCCATTCTGAGTGGGCACTTAGAAAGAATTTCTACTTTTTCATTCAAAAAGTGAAAAAATCCAAATTGAATACATTTCTTCAAAAAAGTCGCAAAGTCCCACTCTGAATGGGGACTTAGAAAACATTTCAACATTTATCGTCCAAAAAGTGAAAGCATCCAAATTTAATTTTCTTTTGTAAAGAAGCGATAAACTCCCATTCTGACAAGGGTCTTGGAAGCTCTTTTGACTTGTTACAAAAGTTGAATTTTTTTCTAAGTCTCATCTCATTATGAGATGGGACTTAGAAAAATATTCAACTTTTGTCTAAGTTGACACGTGTTCCGCTTCCCATGTCAGAATGGGACATTTCGACTTATTGGATGGAAAGATAAACTTTTTTGATCCAAATAGTGAAAAAGTGAAAATTCATAGTTTTTGTCAAAAATGTGACAAAGTCCCATTCTGAGTAGGGATTGGAAAAAATTTCACATTTTTCATCCAAAAGGTGAAAAAAATCGAAATGTCATCTTTTTAGTCCCAAAAGTGAAAAAACAAATTTCAATATTTTTCTTCAAAAAAGTGACAAAGTCCCATTCTGAGTGGGCACTTAGAAAAAATTTCAACTTTTTTCATCCAAAAAGTGAAAAAATCCAAATTTCATATTTTTTAGTCCCAAAAGTGAAAAAATCAAATTTCAATTTTTTTCTTCAAAAAAGTGACAAAGTCCCATTCTGAGTGGGCACTTAGAACAAATGTCTACTTTTTCATCCAAAAAGTGAAAAAATCCAAATTGAATACATTTCTTCAAAAAAGTCGCAAAGTCCCACTCCGAATGGGGACTTAGAAAAATTTCAACATTTTTCGTCCAAAAAGTGAAATCATCCAAATTTAATTTTCTTCTGCAAAGATGTGATAAACTCCTATTCTGACAAGGGTCTTGGAAGTTCTTTTGACTTTTTACAAAAGTTGAATTTTTTTCTAAGTCCCATCTCATTATGAGATGGGACTTAGAAAAATATTAAACTTTTGTCTAAGTTGACATGTGTTCCGCTTCCCATGTCAGAATGGGACATTTCGACTTATTGGATGGAAAGATAAACATTTTTGATCCAAATAGTGAAAAAGTGAAAAAGTAAAAATTCATAGTTTTTGTCAAAAATGTGACAAAGTCCCATTCTGAGTGGGGAATTGAAAAAAATTCACATTTTTCATCCAAAAAGTGAAAAAAATCCAAATTTCATCTTTTTAGTCCCAAAAGTGAAAAAAACAAATTTCAATATTTTTCTTCAAAAAAGTGACAAAGTCCCATTCTGTGTGGGCACTTAGAAAAAACTCCAACTTTTTTAATCCAAAAAGTGAAAAAATCCAAATTTCATCTTTTTTAGTCCCAAAAGTGAAAAAATCAAATTTCAATTTTTTCTTCAAAAAAGTGACAAAGTCCCATTCTGAGTGGGCACTTAGAAAAAATTTCTACTTTTTCATCCAAAAAGTGAAAACATCCAAATTGAATACATTTCTTCAAAAAAGTCGCAAAGTCACACTCTGAATGGGGACTTAGAAAAAATTTCAACATTTATCGTCCAAAAAGGGAAAGCGTCCACATTTTATTTTCTTCTGCAAAGAAGTGATAAACTCCCATTCTGACAAGGGCCTTAGAAGTTCTTTTGACTTTTTACAAAAGTTGATTTTTTTTCTAAATCCCATCTCATTATGAGATGGGACTTAGAAAAATATTCAACTTTTGTCTAAGTTGACATTTGTTCCGCTTCCCATGTCAGAATGGTACATTTCGACTTATTGGATGGAAAGATAAACTTTTTTGATCCAAATAGTGAAAAAGTGAAAATTCATAGTTTTTGTCAAAAATGGGACAAAGTCCCATTCTGAGTAGGGATTTGAAAAAATTTCACATTTTTCATCCAAAAGGTGAAAAAAATCAAAATTTCATCTTTTTAGTCCCAAAAGTGAAAAAACAAATTTCAATCTTTTTCTTCAAAAAAGTGACAAAGTCCCATTCTGAGTGGGCACTTAGAAAAAATTTCAACTTTTTTCATCCAAAAAGTGAAAAAATCCAAATTTCATCTTTTTTAGTCCCAAAAGTGAAAAAATCAAATTTAATTTTTTTTCTTCAAAAAAGTGACAAAGTCCCATTCTGAGTGGGCACTTGGAAAAAATTTCTACTTTTTCATCCAAAAAGTGAAAAAATCCAAATTGAATACATTTCTTCAAAAAAGTCGCAAATTCCCACTCTGAATGGGGACTTAGAAAATCTTTCAACATTTATCGTCCAAAAAGGGAAAGCATCCAAATTTAATTTTCTTCTGCAAAGAAGTGATAAACTGCCATTCTGACAAGGGCCTTAGAAGTTCTTTTGACTTTTTACAAAAGTTGAATTTTTTTCTAAATCCCATCTCATTATGAGATGGGACTTAGAAAAATATTAAACTTTTGTCTAAGTTGACATGTGTTCCGCTTCCCATGTCAGAATGGGACATTTCGACTTATTGGATGGAAAGATAAACTTTTTTGATCCAAATAGTGAAAAAGTGAAAATTCATAGTTTTTGTCAAAAATGTGACAAAGTCCCATTCTGAGTAGGGATTTGAAAAAAAATCACATTTTTCATACAAAAAGTGAAAAAAATCCAAATTTCATCTTTTTAGTCCCAAAAGTGAAAAAACAAATTTCAATATTTTTCTTCAAAAAAGTGACAAAGTCCCATTCTGTGTGGGCACTTAGAAAAAACTACAACTTTTTTCATCCAAAAAGTGAAAAAATCCAAATTTCATCTTTTTTAGTCCCAAAAGTGAAAAAATCAAATTTCAATTTTTTTCTTCAAAAAAGTGACAAAGTCCCATTCTGAGTGGGCACTTAGAAACAATTTCTACTTTTTCATCCAAAAAGTGAAAAAATCCAAATTGAATACATTTCTTCAAAAAAGTCTCAAAGTCCCACTCTGAATGGGGACTTAGAAAAAATTTCAACATTTATCGTCCAAAAAGGGAAAGCATCCAAATTTAATTTTCTTCTGCAAAGAAGTGATAAACTCCCATTCTGACAAGGGCCTTAGAAGTTCTTTTGACTTTTTACAAAAGTTGATTTTTTTTCTAAATCCCATCTCATTATGAGATGGGACTTAGAAAAATATTCAACTTTTGTCTAAGTTGACATTTGTTCCGCTTCCCATGTCAGAATGGGACATTTCAACTTATTGGATGGAAAGACAAACTTTTTTGATCCAAATAGTGAAAAAGTGAAAATTCATAGTTTTTGTCAAAAATGTGACAAAGTCCCATTCTGAGTAGGGATTTGAAAAGATTTCACATTTTTCATCCAAAAGGTGAAAAAAAACCCAATTTCACCTTTTTAGTCCCAAAAGTGAAAAAACAAATTTCAATGTTTTTCTTCAAAAAAGTGACAAAGTCCCATTCTGAGTGGGCAATTAGAAAAAATTTCAACTTTTTTCATCCAAAAAGTGAAAAAATCCAAATTTCATCTTTTTAGTCCCAAAAGTGAAAAAACTAATTTCAATATTTTTCTTCAAAAACGTGACAAAGTCCCATTCTGAGTGGACACTTAGAAAAAAAATCAACTTTTTTCATCCAAAAAGTGAAAAAATCCAAATTTCATATTTTTTAGTCCCAAAAGTGAAAAAATCAAATTTCAATTTTTTTCTTCAAAAAAGTGACAAAGTCCCATTCTGAGTGGGCACTTAGAAAGAATTTCTACTTTTTCATTCAAAAAGTGAAAAAATCCAAATTGAATACATTTCTTCAAAAAAGTCGCAAAGTCCCACTCTGAATGGGGACTTAGAAAACATTTCAACATTTATCGTCCAAAAAGTGAAAGCATCCAAATTTAATTTTCTTTTGTAAAGAAGCGATAAACTCCCATTCTGACAAGGGTCTTGGAAGCTCTTTTGACTTGTTACAAAAGTTGAATTTTTTTCTAAGTCCCATCTCATTATGAGATGGGACTTAGAAAAATATTAAACTTTTGTCTAAGTTGACACGTGTTCCGCTTCCCATGTCAGAATGGGACATTTCGACTTATTGGATGGAAAGATAAACTTTTTTGATCCAAATAGTGAAAAAGTGAAAATTCATAGTTTTTGTCAAAAATGTGACAAAGTCCCATTCTGAGTAGGGATTGGAAAAAATTTCACATTTTTCATCCAAAAGGTGAAAAAAATCGAAATGTCATCTTTTTAGTCCCAAAAGTGAAAAAACAAATTTCAATATTTTTCTTCAAAAAAGTGACAAAGTCCCATTCTGAGTGGGCACTTAGAAAAAATTTCAACTTTTTTCATCCAAAAAGTGAAAAAATCCAAATTTCATCTTTTTTATTCCCAAAAGTGAAAAAATCAAATTTCAATGGTTTTCTTCAAAAAAGTGACAAAGTCCCATTCTGAGTGGGCACTTAGAACAAATGTCTACTTTTTCATCCAAAAAGTGAAAAAATCCAAATTGAATACATTTCTTCAAAAAAGTCGCAAAGTCCCACTCCGAATGGGGACTTAGAAAAAATTTCAACATTTTTCATCCAAAAAGTGAAATCATCCAAATTTAATTTTCTTCTGCAAAGATGTGATAAACTCCTATTCTGACAAGGGTCTTGGAAGTTCTTTTGACTTTTTACAAAAGTTGAATTTTTTTCTAAGTCCCATCTCATTATGAGATGGGACTTAGAAAAATATTAAACTTTTGTCTAAGTTGACATGTGTTCCGCTTCCCATGTCAGAATGGGACATTTCGACTTATTGGATGGAAAGATAAACTTTTTTGATCCAAATAGTGAAAAAGTGAAAAAGTGAAAATTCATAGTTTTTGTCAAAAATGTGACAAAGTCCCATTCTGAGTAGGGAATTGAAAAAAATTCACATTTTTCATCCAAAAAGTGAAAAAAATCCAAATTTCATCTTTTTAGTCCCAAAAGTGAAAAAACAAATTTCAATATTTTTCTTCAAAAAAGTGACAAAGTCCCATTCTGTGAGGGGCACTTAGAAAAAACTCCAACTTTTTTAATCCAAAAAGTGAAAAAATCCAAATTTCATCTTTTTTAGTCCCAAAAGTGAAAAAATCAAATTTCAATTTTTTTCTTCAAAAAAGTGACAAAGTCCCATTCTGAGTGGGCACTTAGAAAAAATTTCTACTTTTTCATCCAAAAAGTGAAAAAATCCAAATTGAATACATTTCTTCAAAAAAGTCGCAAAGTCACACTCTGAATGGGGACTTAGAAAAAATTTCAACATTTATCGTCCAAAAAGGGAAAGCATCCACATTTTATTTTCTTCTGCATAGAAGTGATAAACTCCCATTCTGACAAGGGCCTTAGAAGTTCTTTTGACTTTTTACAAAAGTTGAATTTTTTTCTAAATCCCATCTCATTATGAGATGGGACTTAGAAAAATATTCAACTTTTGTCTAAGTTGACATTTGTTCCGCTTCCCATGTCAGAATGGGACATTTCAACTTATTGGATGGAAAGACAAACTTTTTTGATCCAAATAGTGAAAAAGTGAAAATTCATAGTTTTTGTCAAAAATGTGACAAAGTCCCATTCTGAGTTGGGATTTGAAAAAATTTCACATTTTTCATCCAAAAGGTGAAAAAAATCCAAATTTTATCTTTTTAGTCCCAAAAGTGAAAAAACAAATTTCAATATTTTTCTTCAAAAAAGTGACAAAGTCCCATTCTGAGTGGGCACTTAGAAAAAATTTCAACTTTTTTCATCCAAAAAGTGAAAAAATCCAAATTTCATCTTTTTTAGTCCCAAAAATGAAAAAATCAAATTTCAATTGTTTTCTTCAAAAAAGTTGCAAAGTCCCATTCTGAGTGGGCACTTAGAAAAAATTTCTACTTTTTCATCCAAAAAGTGAAAAAATCCAAATTGAATACATTTCTTCAAAAAAGTCGCAAAGTCCCACTCTGAATGTGGACTTAGAAAAAATTTCAACATTTATCGTCCAAAAAGGGAAAACATCCAAATTTAATTTTCTTCTGCAAAGAAGTGATAAACTCCCATTCTGACAAGGGCCTTAGAAGTTCTTTTGACTTTTTACAAAAGTTGAATTTTTTTCTAAGTCCCATCTCATTATGAGATGGGACTTAGAAAAATATTCAACTTTTGTCTAAGTTGACGTGTGTTCTGCTTCCCAAGTCAGAATGGGACATTTCGACTTATTGGATGGAAAGATAAACTTTTTTGATCCAAATAGTGAAAAAGTGAAAATTCATAGTTTTTGTCAAAAATGTGACAAAGTCCCATTCTGAGTAGGGATATGAAAAGATTTCACATTTTTCATCCAAAAGGTGAAAAAAATCCAAATTTCATATTTTTAGTCCCAAAAGTGAAAAAACAAATTTCTATATTTTTCTTCAAAAAAGTGACAAAGTCCCATTCTGTGTGGGCACTTAGAAAAAACTTCAACTTTTTTCATCCAAAAAGTGAAAAAATCCAAATTTCATCTTTTTTAGTCCCAAAGTGAAAAAATCAAATTTCAATTTTTTTCTTCAAAAAAGTGACAAAGTCCCATTCTGAGTGGGCACTTAGAAAAAATTTCTACTTTTTCATCCAAAAAGTGAAAAAATCCAAATTGAATACATTTCTTTAAAAAAGTCGCAAAGTCCCACTCTGAATGGAGACTTAGAAAGCATTTCAACATTTATCGTCCAAAAAGGGAAAGCATCCAAATTTTATTTTCTTCTGCAAAGAAGTGATAAACTCCCATGCTGACAAGGGCCTTAGAAGTTCTTTTGACTTTTTACAAAAGTTGAATTTTTTTCTAAGTCCCATCTCATTATGGGATGGGACTTAGAAAAATATTCAACTTTTGTCTAAGTTGACATGTGTTCCGCTTCCCATGTCAGAATGAGACATTTCGACTTATTGGATGGAAAGATAAACTTTTTTGATCCAAATAGTGAAAAAGTGAAAATTCATAGTTTTTGTCAAAAATGTGACAAAGTCCCATTCTGAGAAGGGATTTGAAAAGATTTCACATTTTTCATCCAAAAGGTGAAAAAAATCAAAATTTCATCTTTTTAGTCCCAAAAGTGAAAAAACAAATTTCAATATTTTTCTTCAAAAAAGTGACAAAGTCCCATTCTGAGTGGGCAATTAGAAAAAATTTCAACTTTTTTCATCCAAAAAGTGAAAAAATCCAAATTTCATCTTTTTTAGTCCCAAAAGTGAAAAAACTAATTTAATTTTTTTTCTTCAAAAAAGTGACAAAGTCCCATTCTGAGTGGGCACTTGGAAAAAATTTCTACTTTTTCATCCAAAAAGTGAAAAAATCCAAATTGAATACATTTCTTCAAAAAGTCGCAAATTCCCACTCTGAATGGGGACTTAGAAAAACTTTCAACATTTATCGTCCAATAAGGGAAAGCATCCAAATTTAATTTTCTTCTGCAAAGAAGTGATAAACTGCCATTCTGACAAGGGCCTTAGAAGTTCTTTTGACTTTTTACAAAAGTTGAATTTTTTCTAAATCCCATCTCATTATGAGATGGGACTTAGAAAAATATTAAACTTTTGTCTAAGTTGACATGTATTCCGCTTCCCATGTCAGAATGGGACATTTCGAATTATTGGATGGAAAGATAAACTTTTTTGATCCAAATAGTGAAAAAGTGAAAATTCATAGTTTTTGTCAAAAATGTGACAAAGTCCCATTCTGAGTAGGGATTTGAAAAAAATTCACATTTTTCATACAAAAAGTGAAAAAAATCCAAATTTCATCTTTTTAGTCCCAAAAGTGAAAAAACTAATTTCAATATTTTTCTTCAAAAAAGTGACAAAGTACCATTCTGTGTGGGCACTTAGAAAAACTTCAACTTTTTTCATCCAAAAAGTGAAAAAATCCAAATTTCATCTTTTTTAGTCCCAAAAGTGAAAAAATCTAATTTCAAATTTCAAATTTCATCTTTTTTAGTCCCAAAAGTGAAAAAATCTAATTTCAAATTTTTTCTACAAAAAAGTGACAAAGTCCCATTCTGAGTGGGCACTTAGAAAAAATGTCTACTTTTTCATCCAAAAAGTGAAAAAATCCAAATTGAATACATTTCTTTAAAAAAAGTCGCAAAGTCCACTCTGAATGGGGACTTAGAAAACATTTCAACATTTATCGTCCAAAAAGGGGAAAGCATCCAAATGTTATTTTCTTCTGTAAAGAACCGATAAACTCCCATTCTGACAAGGGACTTGGAAGCTCTTTTGACTTTTTACAAAAGTTGAATTTTTTTTTAAGTCCCATCTCATTATGAGATGGGACTTAGAAAAATATTCAACTTTTGTCTAAGTTGACATGTGTTCCGCTTCCCATGTCAGAATGGGACATTTCGACTTTTTGGATGGAAAGATAAACTTTTTTGATCCAAATAGTGAAAAAGTGAAAATTCATAGTTTTGTCAAAAATGTGACAAAGTCCCATTCTGAATAGGGATTTGAAAAAATTTCACATTTTTCACCCAAAAGGTGAAAAAAAATCAAAATTTCATCTTTTTAGTCCCAAAAGTGAAAAAACAAATTTCAATATTTTTCTTCAAAAAAGTGACAAAGTCCCATTCTGAGTGGGCACTTAGAAAAAAATTCAACTTTTTTCATCCAAAAAGTGAAAAAATCCAAATTTTCATCTTTTTTAGTCCCAAAAGTGAAAAAATCAAAATTTCAATTGTTTTCTTCAAAAAAGTGACAAAGTCCCATTCTGAGTGGGCACTTAGAAAAAAAATCAACTTTTTTCATCCAAAAAGTGAAAAAATCCAAATTTCATATTTTTTAGTCCCAAAAGTGAAAAAATCAAATTTCAATTTTTTTCTTCAAAAAAGTGACAAAGTCCCATTCTGAGTGGGTACTTAGAAAGAATTTCTACTTTTTCATTCAAAAGTGAAAAAATCCAAATTGAATACATTTCTTCAAAAAAGTCGCAAAGTCCCACTCTGATTGGGACTTAGAAAAAATTTCAACCATTTATTGGTCCAAAAAGTGAAAGCATCCAAATTTTAATTTTCGTCTGCAAAGAAGCGATAAACTCCCATTCTGACAAGGGTCTTGGAATCTCTTTTGACTTGTTACAAAAGTTGAATTTTTTTCTAAGTCCCATCTCATTATGAGATGGGATTCAGAAAAATATTCAACTTTTGTCTAAGTTGACATGTGTTCCGCTTCCCATGTCAGAATGGGACATTTAGACTTATTGGATGGAAAGATAAACTTTTTTGATCCAAATAGTGAAAAAGTGAAAATTCATAGTTTTTTGTCAAAAATGTGACAAAGTCCCCATTCTGAGTAGGGATTTGAAAAGATTTTACATTTTTCATCCAAAAGGTGAAAAAAATCCAAATTGAATTTTTTTAGTCCAAAAGTGAAAAAACAAATTTCAATATTTTTCTTCAAAAAAGTGACAAAGTCCTATTCTGAGTGGGCACTTAAAAACAAATTCAACTTTTTTCATCCAAAAAGTGAAAAAATCCAAATGTCATCTTTTTAGTCCCAAAAGTGAAAAAACTAATTTCAATATTTTTCTTCAAAAACGTGACAAAGTCCCATTCTGAGTGGACACTTAGAAAGAAAATCAACTTTTTTCATCCAAAAAGTGAAAAAATCCAAATTTCATATTTTTTAGTCCCAAAAGTGAAAAAAATCAAATTTCAATTTTTTTCTTCAAAAAAGTGACAAAGTCCCATTCTGAGTGGGCACTTAGAAAGAATTTCTACTTTTTCATTCAAAAAGTGAAAAAAATCCAAATTGAATACATTTCTTCAAAAAAGTCGCAAAGTCCCACTCTGAATGGGGACTTAGAAAACATTTCAACATTTATCGTCCAAAAAGTGAAAGCATCCAAATTTAATTTTCTTTTGTAAAGAAGCGATAAACTCCCATTCTGACAAGGGTCTTGGAAGCTCTTTTGACTTGTTACAAAAGTTGAATTTTTTTTCTAAGTCCCATCTCATTATGAGATGGGATTCAGAAAAATATTCAACTTTTGTCTAAGTTGACATGTGTTCCGCTTCCCATGTCAGAATGGGACATTTAGACTTATTGGATGGAAAGTATAAACTTTTTTGATCCAAATAGTGAAAAAGTGAAAATTCATAGTTTTTTGTCAAAAATGTGACAAAGTCCCATTCTGAGTAGGGATTGGAAAAAATTTCACATTTTTCATCCAAAAGGTGAAAAAAATCCAAATGTCATCTTTTTAGTCCCAAAAGTGAAAAAACAAATTTCAATATTTTTCTTCAAAAAAGTGACAAAGTCCCATTCTGAGTGGGCACTTAGAAAAAATTTCAACTTTTTTCATCCAAAAAGTGAAAAAATCCAAATTTAATCTTTTTTAGTCCCAAAAGTGAAAAAATCAAATTTCAATGGTTTTCTTCAAAAAAGTGACAAAAGTCCCATTCTGAGTGGGCACTTAGAAACAAATGTCTACTTTTTCATCCAAAAAGTGAAAAAATCCAAATTGAATACATTTCTTCAAAAAAGTCGCAAAGTCCCACTCCGAATGGGGACTTAGAAAAAATTTCAACATTTTTTGTCCAAAAAAGTGAAAGCATCCAAATTTAATTTTCTTCTGCAAAGATGTGATAAACTCCTATTCTGACAAGGGACTTGGAAGTTCTTTTGACTTTTTACAAAAGTTGAATTTTTTTCTAAGTCCCATCTCATTATGAGATGGGACTTGGAAAAATATTAAACTTTTGTCTAAGTTGACATGTGTTCCGCTTCCCATGTCAGAATGGGACATTTCGACTTATTGGATGGAAAGATAAACTTTTTTGATCCAAATAGTGAAAAAGTGAAAAAGTGAAAATTCATAGTTTTTGTCAAAAATGTGACAAAGTCCCATTCTGAGTAGGGAATTGAAAAAAATTCACATTTTTTCATCCAAAAAGTGAAAAAAATCCAAATTTCATCTTTTTAGTCCCAAAAGTGAAAAAACAAATTTCAATATTTTTCTTCAAAAAAGTGACAAAGTCCCATTCTGTGTGGGCACTTAGAAAAAAACTTCAACTTTTTTTCATCCAAAAAGTGAAAAAATCCAAATTTCATCTTTTTTAGTCCCAAAAGTGAAAAAATCAAATTTCAATTTTTTTCTTCAAAAAAGTGACAAAATCCTATTCTGAGTGGGCACTTAGAAAAAAATTTCTACTTTTTCATCCAAAAAGTGAAAAAATCCAAATTGAATACATTTCTTCAAAAAAGTCGCAAAGTCCCACTCTGAATGGGGACTTAGAAAAAATTTCAACATTTATCGTCCAAAAAGGGAAAGCATTCCAAATTTTATTTTCTTCTGCAAAGAAGTGATAAACTCCCATTCTGACAAGGGCCTTAGAAGTTCTTTTGACTTTTTACAAAAGTTGATTTTTTTTCTAAATCCCATCTCATTATGAGATGGGACTTAGAAAAATATTCAACTTTTGTCTAAGTTGACATTTGTTCCGCTTCCCATGTCAGAATGGTACATTTCGACTTATTGGATGGAAAGATAAACTTTTTTGATCCAAAATAGTGAAAAAGTGAAAATTCATAGTTTTTGTCAAAAATGTGACAAAGTCCCATTCTGAGTAGGGATTTGAAAAAATTTCACATTTTTCATCCAAAAGGTGAAAAAAATCAAAATTTCATCTTTTTAGTCCCAAAAGTGAAAAAACTAATTTCAATATTTTTCTTCAAAAAAGTGACAAAGTCCCATTTTGAGTGGGCACTTAGAAAAATTTTCAACTTTTTTCATCCAAAAAGTGAAAAAATCCAAATTTCATCTTTTTTAGGTCCCAAAAGTGAAAAAATCAAATTTAATTTTTTTTTCTACAAAAAAGTGACAAAGTCCCATTCTGAGTGGGCACTTGGAAAAAATTTCTACTTTTTCATCCAAAAAGTGAAAAAATCCAAATTGAATACATTTCTTCAAAAAAGTCGCAAATTCCCACTCTGAATGGGGACTTAGAAAAAACTTTCAACATTTATCGTCCAAAAAGGGAAAGCATCCAAATTTAATTTTCTTCTGCAAAGAAGTGATAAACTGCCATTCTGACAAGGGCCGTAGAAGTTCTTTTGACTTTTTACAAAAGTTGAATTTTTTTCTAAAATCCCATCTCATTATGAGATGGGACTTAGAAAAAATATTCAACTTTTGTCTAAGTTGACATGTGTTCCGCTTCCCATGTCAGAATGGGACATTTCGACTTATTGGATGGAAAGATAAACTTTTTTGATCCAAATAGTGAAAAAGTGAAAATTCATAGTTTTTGTCAAAAATGTGACAAAGTCCCATTCTGAGTAGGGATTTGAAAAAAATTCACATTTTTCATACAAAAAGTGAAAAAAAATCCAAATTTCATCTTTTTAGTCCCAAAAGTGAAAAAACAAATTTCAATATTTTTCTTCAAAAAAGTGACAAAGTCCCATTCTGTGTGGGCACTTAGAAAAAACTTCAACTTCTTTCATCCAAAAAGTGAAAAAATCAAAATTTCATCTTTTTTTAGTCCCAAAAGTGAAAAAATCAAATTTCAATTTTTTTCTTCAAAAAAGTGACAAAGTCCCATTCTGAGTGGGCACTTAGAAAAAAATGTCTACTTTTTCATCCAAAAAGTGAAAAAATCCAAATTGAATACATTTCTTTAAAAAAAGTCGCAAAGTCCCACTCTGAATGGGGACTTAGAAAACATTTCAACATTTATCGTCCAAAAAGGGAAAGAATCCAAATTTAATTTTCTTTCTGCGAAGAAGTGATAAACTCCCATGCTGACAAGGGCCTTAGAAGTTCTTTTGACTTTTTTACAAAAGTTGAATTTTTTCTAAGTCCCATCTCATTATGGGATGGGACTTAGAAAAATATTCAACTTTTGTCTAAGTTGACATGTGTTCCGCTTCCCATGTCAGAATGAGACATTTCGACTTATTGGATGGAAAGATAAACTTTTTTGATCCAAATAGTGAAAAAGTGAAAATTCATAGTTTTTGTCAAAAATGTGACAAAGTCCCATTCTGAGAAGGGATTTGAAAAGATTTCACCATTTTTCATCCAAAAGGTCAAAAAAATCCAAATTTCATCTTTTTAGTCCCAAAAAGTGAAAAAACAAATTTCAATATTTTTCTTCAAAAAAGTGACAAAGTCCCAATCTGAGTGGGCAATAAGAAAAAATTTCAACTTTTTTCATCCAAAAAGTGAAAAAATCCAAATTTCATCTTTTTAGTCCCAAAAGTGAAAAAACTAATTTCAATATTTTTTCTTCAAAAACGTGACAAAGTCCCATTCTGAGTGGACACTTAGAAAAAAAATCAACTTTTTTCATCCAAAAAGTGAAAAAATCCAAATTTCATATTTTTTTGTCCCAAAAGTGAAAAAATCAAATTTCAATTTTTTTTCTTTCAAAAAAGTGACAAAGTCCCCATTCTGAGTGGGCACTTAGAAAAAATTTCTACTTTTTCATCCAAAAATTGAAAAAATCCAAATTGAATACATTCTTCAAAAAAGTCGCAAAGTCCCACTCTGAATGGGGACTTAGAAAACATTTCAACATTTATCGTCCAAAAAGTGAAAGCATCCAAATTTAATTTTCTTTTGTAAAGAAGCGATAAACTCCCATTCTGACAAGGGTCTTGGAAGCTCTTTTGACTTGTTACAAAAGTTGAATTTTTTTCTAAGTCTCATCTCATTATGAGATGGGACTTAGAAAAATATTCAACTTTTGTCTAAGTTGACAACGTGTTCCGCTTCCCATGTCAGAATGGGACATTTCGACTTATTGGATGGAAAGATAAACTTTTTTGATCCAAATAGTGAAAAAGTGAAAATTCATAGTTTTTGTCAAAAATGTGACAAAGTCCCATTCGGAGTAGGGATTGGAAAAAATTTCACATTTTTCATCCAAAAGGTGAAAAAAATCGAAATGTCATCTTTTTAGTCCCAAAAGTGAAAAAACAAATTTCAATATTTTTCTTCAAAAAAGTGACAAAGTCCCATTCTGAGTGGGCACTTAGAAAAAATTTCAACTTTTTTCATCCAAAAAGTGAAAAAAATCCAAATTTCATCTTTTTTATTCCCAAAAGTGAAAAAATCAAATTTCAATGGTTTTCTTCAAAAAAAGTGACAAAGTCCCATTCTGAGTGGGCACTTAGAACAAATGTCTACTTTTTCATCCAAAAAGTGAAAAAAATCCAAATTGAATACATTTCTTTCAAAAAAGTCGCAAAGTCCCACTCCGAATGGGGACTTAGAAAAAATTTCAACATTTTTCGTCCAAAAAGTGAAATCATCCAAATTTAATTTTCTTCTGCAAAGATGTGATAAACTCCTATTCTGACAAGGGTCTTGGAAGTTCTTTTGACTTTTTACAAAAGTTGAATTTTTTTCTAAGTCCCATCTCATTATGAGATGGGACTTAGAAAAATATTAAACCTTTTGTCTAAGTTGACATGTGTTCCGCTTCCCATGTCAGAATGGGACATTTCGACTTATTGGATGGAAAGATAAACTTTTTTGATCCAAATAGTGAAAAAGTGAAAAAGTAAAAATTCATAGTTTTTGTCAAAAATGTGACAAAGTCCCATTCTGAGTAGGGAATTGAAAAAAATTCACATTTTTCATCCAAAAAGTGAAAAAAATCCAAATTTTCATCTTTTTAGTCCCAAAAGTGAAAAAACAAATTTCAATATTTTTCTTCAAAAAAGTGACAAAGTCCCATTCTGAGTGGGCACTTAGAAAAAAACTCCAACTTTTTTAATCCAAAAAGTGAAAAAAATCCAAATTTCATCTTTTTTAGTCCCAAAAGTGAAAAAATCAAATTTTCAATTTTTTTCTTCAAAAAAGTGACAAAGGTCCCATTCTGAGTGGGCACTTAGAAAAAATTTCTACTTTTTCATCCAAAAAGTGAAAAAAATCCAAATTGAATACATTTCTTCAAAAAAGTCGCAAAGTCCCACTCTGAATGGGGACTTAGAAAAAATTTTCAACATTTATCGTCCAAAAAGGGAAAGCGTCCACATTTTAATTTTCTTCTGCAAAGAAGTGATAAACTCCCATTCTGACAAGGGCCTTAGAAGTTCTTTTGACTTTTTACAAAAGTTGATTTTTTTTCTAAATCCCATCTCATTATGAGATGGGACTTAGAAAAATATTCAACTTTTGTATAAGTTGACATTTGTTCCGCTTCCCATGTCAGAATGGTACATTTCGACTTATTGGATGGAAAGATAAACTTTTTTGATCCAAATAGTGAAAAAGTGAAAATTCATAGTTTTTTGTCAAAAATGGGACAAAGTCCCATTCTGAGTAGGGATTTGAAAAAAATTTCACATTTTTCATCCAAAAGGTGAAAAAAAATCAAAATTTCATCTTTTTAGTCCCCAAAAGTGAAAAAACAAATTTCAATCTTTTTCTTCAAAAAAGTGACAAAGTCCCATTCTGAGTGGGCACTTAGAAAAAATTTCAACTTTTTTCATCCAAAAAGTGAAAAAATCCAAATTTCATCTTTTTTAGTCCCAAAAGTGAAAAAATCAAATTTAATTTTTTTTTTCTTCAAAAAAGTGACAAAGTCACCATTCTGAGTGGGCACTTGGAAAAAATTTCTACTTTTTCATCCAAAAAGTGAAAAAAATCCAAATTGAATACATTTCTTCAAAAAAGTCGCAAATTCCCACTCTGAATGGGGACTTAGAAAAACTTTCAACATTTATCATCCAAAAAGGGAAAGCATCCAAATTTAATTTTCTTCTGCAAAGAAGTGATAAACTGCCATTCTGACAAGGGCCTTAGAAGTTCTTTTGACTTATTACAAAAGTTGAATTTTTTTCTAAATCCCATTCTCATTATGAGATGGGACTTAGAAAAAATATTAAACTTTTGTCTAAGTTGACATGTGTTCCGCTTCCCATGTCAGAATGGGACATTTCGACTTATTGGATGGAAAGATAAACTTTTTTGATCCAAATAGTGAAAAAGTGAAAATTCATAGTTTTTGTCAAAATGTGACAAAGTCCCATTCTGAGTAGGGATTTGAAAAAAATTCACATTTTTCATACAAAAAGTGAAAAAAAATCCAAATTTCATATTTTTAGTCCCAAAAGTGAAAAAACAAATTTCAATATTTTTCTTCAAAAAAGTGACAAAGTCCCATTCTGTGTGGGCACTTAGAAAAAACTACAACTTTTTTCATCCAAAAAGTGAAAAAATCCAAATTTCATCTTTTTTTAGTCCCAAAAGTGAAAAAATCAAATTTAATTTTTTTTCTTCAAAAAAGTGACAAAAGTCCCATTCTGAGTGGGCACTTGGAAAAAATTTCTACTTTTTCATCCAAAAAGTGAAAAAATCCAAATTGAATACATTTCTTCAAAAAAGTCGCAAAGTCCCACTCTGAATGGGGACTTAGAAAACATTTCAACATTTATCGTCCAAAAAAGTGAAAGCATCCAAATTTAATTTTCTTTTGTAAAGAAGCGATAAACTCCCATTCTGACAAGGGTCTTGGAAGCTCTTTTGACTTGTTACAAAAGTTGAATTTTTTTCTAAGTCTCATCTCATTATGAGATGGGACTTAGAAAAATATTCAACTTTTTGTCTAAGTTGACACGTGTTTCCGCTTCCCATGTCAGAATGGGACATTTCGACTTATTGGATGGAAAGATAAACTTTTTTGATCCAAATAGTGAAAAAGTGAAAATTCATAGTTTTTGTCAAAAATGTGACAAAGTCCCATTCGGAGTAGGGATTGGAAAAAATTTCACATTTTTCATCCAAAAGGTGAAAAAAAATCGAAATGGTCATCTTTTTAGTCCCAAAAGTGAAAAAACAAATTTCAATATTTTTCTTCAAAAAAGTGACAAAGTCCCATTCTGAGTGGGCACTTAGAAAAAATTTCAACTTTTTTCATCCAAAAAGTGAAAAAATCCAAATTTCATCTTTTTTATTCCCAAAAGTGAAAAAAATCAAATTTCAATGGTTTTCTTCAAAAAAGTGACAAAGTCCCATTCTGAGTGGGCAACTTAGAACAAATGTCTACTTTTTCATCCAAAAAGTGAAAAAATCCAAATTGAATACATTTCTTCAAAAAAGTCGCAAAGTCCCACTCCGAATGGGGACTTAGAAAAAAATTTCAACATTTTTCGTCCAAAAAGTGAAATCATCCAAATTTAATTTTCTTCTGCAAAGATGTGATAAACTCCTATTCTGACAAGGGTCTTGGAAGTTCTTTTGACTTTTACAAAAGTTGAATTTTTTTTCTAAGTCCCATCTCATTATGAGATGGGACTTAGAAAAATATTAAACTTTTGTCTAAGTTGACATGTGTTCCGCTTCCCATGTCAGAATGGGACATTTCGACTTATTGGATGGAAAGATAAACTTTTTTGATCCAAATAGTGAAAAAGTGAAAAAGTAAAAATTCATAGTTTTTGTCAAAATGTGACAAAGTCCCATTCTGAGTAGGGAATTGAAAAAAATTCACATTTCTTTCATCCAAAAAGTTGAAAAAAATCCAAATTTCATCTTTTTAGTCCCAAAAGTGAAAAAACAAATTTCAATATTTTTCTTCAAAAAGTGACAAAGTCCCATTCTGAGTGGGCACTTAGAAAAAACTCCAACTTTTTTAATCCAAAAAAGTGAAAAAATCCAATTTCATCTTTTTTAGTCCCAAAAGTGAAAAAATCAAATTTCAATTTTTTTCTTCAAAAAAGTGACAAAGTCCCATTCTGAGTGGGCACTTAGAAAAAAATTTCTACTTTTTCATCCAAAAAGTGAAAAAATCCAAATTGAATACATTTCTTCAAAAAAGTCGCAAAGTCCCACTCTGAATGGGGACTTAGAAAAAATTTCAACATTTATTCGTCCAAAAAGGGAAAGCGTCCACATTTTATTTTCTTCTGCAAAGAAGTGATAAACTCCCATTCTGACAAGGGGCCTTAGAAGTTCTTTTGACTTTTTACAAAAGTTGATTTTTTTTTCTAAATCCCATCTCATTATGAGATGGGACTTAGAAAAATATTCAACTTTTTGTATAAGTTGACATTTGTTCCGCTTCCCATGTCAGAATGGTACATTTCGACTTATTGGATGGGAAAGATAAACTTTTTTGATCCAAATAGTGAAAAAGTGAAAATTCATAGTTTTTGTCAAAAATGGGACAAAGTCCCATTCTGAGTAGGGGATTTGAAAAAAATTTCAAATTTTTCATCCAAAAGGTGAAAAAAAATCAAATTTCATCTTTTTAGTCCCAAAAGTGAAAAAACAAAATTTCAATCTTTTTTCTTCAAAAAAGTGACAAAGTCCCATTCTGAGTGGGGCACTTAGAAAAAATTTCAACTTTTTTCATCCAAAAAGTG
>NW_027150254.1:0-53000 GCF_031143425.1 Pleurodeles waltl
ATTTTTATCAGGAGACGTGGGGGAACGCTGGGTGGAAGGAAATTTGTGCCGCCTCTCAGATTCCAGAACTTTCTGACACAGAAATGTGAGGAACATGTGTTTTTTTAGCCAAATTTTGAGGTTTGCAAAGGATTCTGGGTAACAGAACCTGGTCCGAGCCACACAAGTCACCCCATCTTAGATTCCCCTAGGTCTCTAGTTTTCAGAAATGCACAGGTTTGGTAGGTTTCCCTAGGTGGCGGCTGAGCTACAGGCCAAAATCTACAGGTAGGCACTTTGCAAAAAACTCCTCTGTTTTCCCTCACCAATTTGGCTGTGTCCACGTTGCACTTTGGGGCATTTCCTGTCACAGGCGCTAGGCCTACCCACACAAGTGAGGTATCATTTTTATCGGGAGACGTGGGGGAACGCTTGGTGGAAGGAAATTCGTGGCTCCTCTCAGATTCCAGAACTTTCTGCCACAGAAATGTGAGGAACATGTGTTTTTTTAAGCCAAATTTTGAGGTTTGCAAAGGATTCTGGGTAACAGAACCTGGTCCGAGCCACACAAGTCACCCCATCTTGGATTCCCCTAGGTCTCTAGTTTTCAGAAATGCACAGGTTTGGTAGGTTTCCCTAGGTGGCGGCTGAGCTACAGGCCAAAATCTACAGGTAGGCACTTTGCAAAAAACTCCTCTGTTTTCCTTCACCAATTTGGCTGTGTCCACGTTTCGCTTTGGGGCATTTCCTGTCACGGGCGCTAGGCCTACCCACACAAGTGAGGTATCATTTTTATCGGGAGACGTGGGGGAACGCTGGGTGGAAGGAAATTCGTGGCTCCCCTCAGATATCAGAACTTTCTGCCACAGAAATGTGAGGAACATGTGTTTTTTTTAGCCAAATTTTGAGGTTTGCAAAGGATTCTGGTTAACAGAACCTGGTCCGAGCCGCACAAGTCACCCCATCTTGGATTCCCCTAGGTCTCTAATTTTCAGAAATGCACAGGTTTGGTAGGTTTCCCTAGGTGGCGGCTGAGCTACAGGCCAAAATCTACAGGTAGGCACTTTGCAAAAAACACCTCTGTTTTCCTTCACCAATTTGGCTGTGTCCACGTTGCGCTTTGGGGCATTTCCTGTCACGGGCGCTAGACCTACCCACACAAGTGAGGTATCATTTTTATCGGGAGACGTGGGGGAACGCTGGGTGGAAGGAAATTCGTGGCTCCTCTCAGATTCCAGAACTTTCTGCCACAGAAATGTGAGGAAAATGTGTTTTTTTAGCCAAATTTTGAGGTTTGCAAAGGATTCTGGGTAACAGAACCTGGTCCGAGCCACACAAGTCACCCCATCTTGGATTCCCCTAGGTCTCTAGATTTCAGAAATGCACAGGTTTGGTAGGTTTCCCTAGGTAGCGGCTGAGCTACAGGCCAAAATCTACAGGTAGGCACTTTGCAAAAAACACCTCTGTTTTCCTTCACCAATTTGGCTGTGTCCACGTTGCGCTTTGGGGCATTTCCTGTCACGGGCGCTAGGCCTACCCACACAAGTGAGGTATCATTTTTATCGGGAGACGTGGGGGAACGCTGGGTGGAAGGAAATTCGTGGCTCCTCTCAGATTCCAGAACTTTCTGCCACAGAAATGTGAGGAAAATGTGTTTTTTTAGCCAAATTTTGAGGTTTGCAAAGGATTCTGGGTAACAGAACCTGGTCCGAGCCACACAAGTCACCCCATCTTGGATTCCCCTAGGTCTCTAGATTTCAGAAATGCACAGGTTTGGTAGTTTTCCCTAGGTGGCGGCTGAGCTACAGGCCAAAATCTACAGGTAGGCACTTTGCAAAAAACACCTCTGTTTTCCTTCACCAATTTGGCTGTGTCCACGTTGCGCTTTGGGGCATTTCCTGTCACGGGCGCTAGGCCTAACCACACAAGTGAGGTATCATTTTTATCGGGAGACGTGGGGGAACGCTGGGTGGAAGGAAATTCGTGGCTCCTCTCAGATTCCAGAACTTTCTGCCACAGAAATGTGAGGAACATGTGTTTTTTTAGCCAAATTTTGAGGTTTGCAAAGGATTCTGGGTAACAGAACCTGGTCCGAGCCACACAAGTCACCCCATCTTAGATTCCCCTAGGTCTCTAGTTTTCAGAAATGCACAGGTTTGGTAGGTTTCCCTAGGTGGCGGCTGAGCTACAGGCCAAAATCTACAGGTAGGCACTTTGCAAAAAACACCTCTGTTTTCCTTCACCAATTTGGCTGTGTCCACGTTGCGCTTTGGGGCATTTCCTATCACGGGCGCTAGGCCTACCCACACAAGTGAGGTATCATTTTTATCGGGAGACGTGGGGGAACGCTGGGTGGAAGGAAATTCGTGGCTCATCTCAGATTCCAGAACTTTCTGCCACAGAAATGTAAGGAACATGTGTTTTTTTAGCCAAATTTTGAGGTTTGCAAAGGATTCTGGGTAACAGAACCTGGTCCGAGCCACACAAGTCACCCCATCTTAGATTCCCCTAGGTCTCTAGTTTTCAGAAATGCACAGGTTTGGTAGGTTTCCCTAGGTGGCGGCTGAGCTACAGGCCAAAATCTACAGGTAGGCACTTTGCAAAAAACACCTCTGTTTTCCTTCACCAATTTGGCTGTGTCCACGTTGCGCTTTGGGGCATTTCCTGTCACGGGCGCTAGGCCTACCCACACAAGTGAGGTATCATCTTTATCGGGAGACGTGGGGGAACGCTGGGTGGAAGGAAATTCGTGGCTCCTCTCAGACTCCAGAACTTTCTGCCATAGAAATGTGAGGAACATGTGTTTTTTTTGCCAAATTTTGAGGTTTGCAAAGGATTCTGGGTAACAGAACCTGGTCCGAGCCACACAAGTCACCCCATGTTAGATTCCCCTAGGTCTCTAGTTTTCAGAAATGCACAGGTTTGTAAGGTTTCCCTAGGTGGCGGCAGAGCTACAGGCCAAAATCTGCAGGTAGGCACTTTGGAAAAAACACCTCTGTTTTCCTTCACCAATTTGGCTGTGTCCACGTTTCGCTTTGGGGCATTTCCTGTCACGGGCGCTAGGCCTACCCACACAAGTGAGGTATCATTTTTATCGGGAGACGTGGGGGAACGCTGGGTGGAAGGAAATTCGTGGCTCCCCTCAGATTTCAGAACTTTCTGCCACAGAAATGTGAGGAACATGTGTTTTTTTTAGCCAAATTTTGAGGTTTGCAAAGGATTCTGGGTAACAGAACCTGGTCCGAGCCACACAAGTCACCCCATCTTGGATTCCCCTAGGTCTCTAATTTTCAGAAATGCACAGGTTTGGTAGGTTTCCCTAGGTGGCGGCTGAGCTACAGGCCAAAATCTACAGGTAGGCACTTTGGAAAAAACACCTCTGTTTTCCTTCACCAATTTGGCTGTGTCCACGTTGCGCTTTGGGGCATTTCCTGTCACAGGCGCTAGGCCTACCCACACAAGTGAGGTATCATTTTTATCGGGAGACGTGGGGGAACGCTGGGTGGAAGGAAATTCGTGGCTCCTCTCAGATTCCAGAACTTTCTGCCACAGAAATGTGAGGAAAATGTGTTTTTTTAGCCAAATTTTGAGGTTTGCAAAGGATTCTGGGTAACAGAACCTGGTCCGAGCCACACAAGTCACCCCATCTTGGATTCCCCTAGGTCTCTAGATTTCACAAATGCACAGGTTTGGTAGGTTTCCCTAGGTAGCGGCTGAGCTACAGGCCAAAATCTACAGGTAGGCACTTTGCAAAAAACACCTCTGTTTTCCTTCACCAATTTGGCTGTGTCCACGTTGCGCTTTGGGGCATTTCCTGTCACGGGCGCTAGGCCTACCCACACAAGTGAGGTATCATTTTTATCGGGAGACTTGGGGGAACGCTGGGTGGAAGGAAATTCGTGGCTCCTCTCAGATTCCAGAACTTTCTGCCACAGAAATGTGAGGAAAATGTGTTTTTTTAGCCAAATTTTGAGGTTTGCAAAGGATTCTGGGTAACAGAACCTGGTCCGAGCCACACAAGTCACCCCATCTTGGATTCCCCTAGGTCTCTAGATTTCAGAAAGGCACAGGTTTGGTAGTTTTCCCTAGGTGGCGGCTGAGCTACAGGCCAAAATCTACAGGTAGGCACTTTGCAAAAAACACCTCTGTTTTCCTTCACCAATTTGGCTGTGTCCACGTTGCGCTTTGGGGCATTTCCTGTCACGGGCGCTAGGCCTACCCACACAAGTGAGGTATCATCTTTATCGGGAGACGTGGGGGAACGCTGGGTGGAAGGAAATTCGTGGCTCCTCTCAGACTCCAGAACTTTCTGCCATAGAAATGTGAGGATCATGTGTTTTTTTTGCCAAATTTTGAGGTTTGCAAAGGATTCTGGGTAACAGAACCTGGTCCGAGCCACACAACTCACCCCATCTTGGATTCCCCTAGGTCTCTAGTTTTCAGAAATGCACAGGTTTGTAAGGTTTCCCTAGGTGGCGGCTGAGCTACAGACCAAAATCTACAGGTAGGCACTTTGCAAAAAACTCCTCTGTTTTCCTTCACCAATTTGGCTGTGTCCACGTTGCACTATGGGGCATTTCCTGTCACGGGCGCTAGGCCTACCCACACAAGTGAGGTATCATTTTTATCGGGAGACGTGGGGGAACGCTGGGTGGAAGGAAATTCGTGCCGCCTCTCAGATTCCAGAACTTTCTGCCACAGAAATGTGAGGAACATGTGTTTTTTTAGCCAAATTTTGAGGTTTGCAAAGGATTCTGGGTAACAGAACCTGGTCCGAGCCACACAAGTCACCCCATCTTGGATTCCCCTAGGTCTCTAATTTTCAGAAATGCACAGGTTTGGTAGGTTTCCCTAGGTGGCGGCTGAGCTACAGGCCAAAATCTACAGGTAGGCACTTTGGAAAAAACACCTCTGTTTTCCTTCACCAATTTGGCTGTGTCCACGTTGCGCTTTGGGGCATTTCCTGTCACAGGCGCTAGGCCTACCCACACAAGTGAGGTATCATTTTTATCGGGAGACGTGGGGGAACGCTGGGTGGAAGGAAATTCGTGGCTCCTCTCAGATTCCAGAACTTTCTGCCACAGAAATGTGAGGAAAATGTGTTTTTTTAGCCAAATTTTGAGGTTTGCAAAGGATTCTGGGTAACAGAACCTGGTCCGAGCCACACAAGTCACCCCATCTTGGATTCCCCTAGGTCTCTAGATTTCACAAATGCACAGGTTTGGTAGGTTTCCCTAGGTAGCGGCTGAGCTACAGGCCAAAATCTACAGGTAGGCACTTTGCAAAAAACACCTCTGTTTTCCTTCACCAATTTGGCTGTGTCCACGTTGCGCTTTGGGGCATTTCCTGTCACGGGCGCTAGGCCTACCCACACAAGTGAGGTATCATTTTTATCGGGAGACTTGGGGGAACGCTGGGTGGAAGGAAATTCGTGGCTCCTCTCAGATTCCAGAACTTTCTGCCACAGAAATGTGAGGAAAATGTGTTTTTTTAGCCAAATTTTGAGGTTTGCAAAGGATTCTGGGTCACAGAACCTGGTCCGAGCCACACAAGTCACCCCATCTTGGATTCCCCTAGGTCTCTAGATTTCAGAAAGGCACAGGTTTGGTAGTTTTCCCTAGGTGGCGGCTGAGCTACAGGCCAAAATCTACAGGTAGGCACTTTGCAAAAAACACCTCTGTTTTCCTTCACCAATTTGGCTGTGTCCACGTTGCGCTTTGGGGCATTTCCTGTCACGGGCGCTAGGCCTACCCACACAAGTGAGGTATCATCTTTATCGGGAGACGTGGGGGAACGCTGGGTGGAAGGACATTCGTGGCTCCTCTCAGACTCCAGAACTTTCTGCCATAGAAATGTGAGGATCATGTGTTTTTTTTGCCAAATTTTGAGGTTTGCAAAGGATTCTGGGTAACAGAACCTGGTCCGAGCCACACAACTCACCCCATCTTGGATTCCCCTAGGTCTCTAGTTTTCAGAAATGCACAGGTTTGGTAGGTTTCCCTAGGTGGCGGCTGAGCTACAGACCAAAATCTACAGGTAGGCACTTTGCAAAAAACTCCTCTGTTTTCCTTCACCAATTTGGCTGTGTCCACGTTGCACTATGGGGCATTTCCTGTCACGGGCGCTAGGCCTACCCACACAAGTGAGGTATCATTTTTATCGGGAGACGTGGGGGAACGCTGGGTGGAAGGAAATTCGTGCCGCCTCTCAGATTCCAGAACTTTCTGCCACAGAAATGTGAGGAACATGTTTTTTTATTAGCCAAATTTTGAGGTTTGCAAAGGATTCTGGGTAACAGAACCTGGTCCGAGCCACACAAGTCACCCCATCTTAGATTCCCCTAGGTCTCTAGTTTTCAGAAATGCACAGGTTTGTAAGGTTTCCCTAGGTGGCGGCAGAGCTACAGGCCAAAATCTACAGGTAGGCACTTTGCAAAAAACTCCTCTGTTTTCCCTCACCAATTTGGCTGTGTCCACGTTGCACTTTGGGGAATTTCCTGTCACGGGCGCTAGGCCTACCCACACAAGTGAGGTATCATTTTTATCGGGAGACGTGGGGGAACGCTGGGTGGAAGGAAATTCGTGGCTCCTCTCAGACTCCAGAACTTTCTGCCATAGAAATGTGAGGATCATGTGTTTTTTTTGCCAAATTTTGAGGTTTGCAAAGGATTCTGGGTAACAGAACCTGGTCCGAGCCACACAACTCACCCCATCTTGGATTCCCCTAGGTCTCTAGTTTTCAGAAATGCACAGGTTTGGTAGGTTTCCCTAGGTGGCGGCTGAGCTACAGACCAAAATCTACAGGTAGGCACTTTGCAAAAAACTCCTCTGTTTTCCTTCACCAATTTGGCTGTGTCCACGTTGCACTATGGGGCATTTCCTGTCACGGGCGCTAGGCCTACCCACACAAGTGAGGTATCATTTTTATCGGGAGACGTGGGGGAACGCTGGGTGGAAGGAAATTCGTGCCGCCTCTCAGATTCCAGAACTTTCTGCCACAGAAATGTGAGGAACATGTGTTTTTTTAGCCAAATTTTGAGGTTTGCAAAGGATTCTGGGTAACAGAACCTGGTCCGAGCCACACAAGTCACCCCATCTTAGATTCCCCTAGGTCTCTAGTTTTCAGAAATGCACAGGTTTGTAAGGTTTCCCTAGGTGGCGGCAGAGCTACAGGCCAAAATCTACAGGTAGGCACTTTGCAAAAAACTCCTCTGTTTTCCCTCACCAATTTGGCTGTGTCCACGTTGCACTTTGGGGAATTTCCTGTCACGGGCGCTAGGCCTACCCACACAAGTGAGGTATCATTTTTATCGGGAGACGTGGGGGAACGCTGGGTGGAAGGAAATTCGTGGCTCCTCTCAGATTCCAGAACTTTCTGCCACAGAAATGTGAGGAACATGTGTTTTTTTAAGCCAAATTTTGAGGTTTGCAAAGGATTCTGGGTAACAGAACCTGGTCCGAGCCACACAAGTCACCCCATCTTGGATTCCCCTAGGTCTCTAGTTTTCAGAAATGCACAGGTTTGGTAGGTTTCCCTAGGTGGCGGCTGAGCTACAGGCCAAAATCTACAGGTAGGCACTTTGCAAAAACACACCTCTGTTTTCCTTCACCAATTTGGATTTGTCCACGTTGCGCTTTGGGGCGTTTTCTGTCGCGGGCGCTAGGCCTACCCACACAAGTGAGGTATCATTTTTATCGGGAGACGTGGGGGAACGCTGGGTGGAAGGAAATTCGTGGCTCCTCTCAGATTCCAGAACTTTCTGCCACAGAAATGTGAGGAACATGTGTTTTTTTAGCCAAATTTTGAGGTTTGCAAAGGATTCTGGGTAACAGAACCTGGTCCGAGCCACACAAGTCACCCCATCTTGGATTCCCCTAGGTCTCTAGTTTTCAGAAATGCACAGGTTTGGTAGGTTTCCCTAGGTGGCGGCTGAGCTAGAGGCCAAAATCTACAGGTAGGCACTTTGCAAAAAACACCTCTGTTTTCCTTCACAAATTTGGATGTGTCCACGTTGCGCTTTGGGGCGTTTCCTGTCGCGGGCGCTAGGCCTACCCACACAAGTGAGGTATCATTTTTATCGGGAGACGTGGGGGAACGCTGGGTGGAAGGAAATTCGTGGCTCCCCTCAGATTTCAGAACTTTCTGCCACAGAAATGTGAGGAACATGTGTTTTTTTTAGCCAAATTTTGAGGTTTGCAAAGGATTCTGGGTAACAGAACCTGGTCCGAGCCACACAAGTCACCCCATCTTGGATTCCCCTAGGTCTCTAATTTTCAGAAATGCACAGGTTTGGTAGGTTTCCCTAGGTGGCGGCTAAGCTACAGGCCAAAATCTACAGGTAGGCACTTTGCAAAAAACACCTCTGTTTTCCTTCACCAATTTGGCTGTGTCCACGTTGCGCTTTGGGGCATTTCCTGTCACAGGCGCTAGGCCTACCCACACAAGTGAGGTATCATTTTTATCGGGAGACGTGGGGGAACGCTGGGTGGAAGGAAATTCGTGGCTCCTCTCAGATTCCAGAACTTTCTGCCACAGAAATGTGAGGAAAATGTGTTTTTTTAGCCAAATTTTGAGGTTTGCAAAGGATTCTCGGTAACAGAACCTGGTCCGAGCCACACAAGTCACCCCATCTTGGATTCCCCTAGGTCTCTAGATTTCACAAATGCACAGGTTTGGTAGGTTTCCCTAGGTAGCGGCTGAGCTACAGGCCAAAATCTACAGGTAGGCACTTTGCAAAAAACACCTCTGTTTTCCTTCACCAATTTGGCTGTGTCCACGTTGCGCTTTGGGGCATTTCCTGTCACGGGCGCTAGGCCTACCCACACAAGTGAGGTATCATTTTTATCGGGAGACGTGGGGGAACGCTGGGTGGAAGGAAATTCTTTTCTCCTCTCAGATTCCAGAACTTTCTGCCACAGAAATGTGAGGAAAATGTGTTTTTTTAGCCAAATTTTGAGGTTTGCAAAGGATTCTGGGTAACAGAACCTGGTCCGAGCCACACAAGTCACCCCATCTTGGATTCCCCTAGGTCTCTAGATTTCAGAAATGCACAGGTTTGGTAGTTTTCCCTAGGTGGCGGCTGAGCTACAGGCCAAAATCTACAGGTAGGCACTTTGCAAAAAACACCTCTGTTTTCCTTCACCAATTTGGCTGTGTCCACGTTGCGCTTTGGGGCATTTCCTTTCACGGGCGCTAGGCCTACCCACACAAGTGAGGTATCATTTTTATCGGGAGACGTGGGGGAACGCTGGGTGGAAGGAAATTCGTGGCTCCTCTCAGATTCCAGAACTTTCTGCCACAGAAATGTGAGGAACATGTGTTTTTTTAGCCAAATTTTGAGGTTTGCAAAGGATTCTGGGTAACAGAACCTGGTCCGAGCCACACAAGTCACCCCATCTTAGATTCCCCTAGGTCTCTAGTTTTCAGAAATGCACAGGTTTGGTAGGTTTCCCTAGGTGGCGGCTGAGCTACAGGCCAAAATCTACAGGTAGGCACTTTGCAAAAAACACCTCTGTTTTCCTTCACAAATTTGGATGTGTCCACGTTGCGCTTTGGGGCGTTTCCTGTCGCGGGCGCTAGGCCTACCCACACAAGTGAGGTATCATTTTTATCGGGAGACGTGGGGGAACGCTGGGTGGAAGGAAATTCGTGGCTCCCCTCAGATTTCAGAACTTTCTGCCACAGAAATGTGAGGAACATGTGTTTTTTTTAGCCAAATTTTGAGGTTTGCAAAGGATTCTGGTTAACAGAACCTGGTCCGAGCCACACAAGTCACCCCATCTTGGATTCCCCTAGGTCTCTAATTTTCAGAAATGCACAGGTTTGGTAGGTTTCCCTAGGTGGCGGCTGAGCTACAGGCCAAAATCTACAGGTAGGCACTTTGCAAAAAACACCTCTGTTTTCCTTCACCAATTTGGCTGTGTCCACGTTGCGCTTTGGGGCATTTCCTGTCACGGGCGCTAGGCCTACCCACACAAGTGAGGTATGATTTTTATCGGGAGACGTGGGGGAACGCTGGGTGGAAGGAAATTCAATGCTCCTCTCAGATTCCAGAACTTTCTGCCACAGAAATGTGAGGAAAATGTGTTTTTTTAGCCAAATTTTGAGGTTTGCAAAGGATTCTGGGTAACAGAACCTGGTCCGAGCCACACAAGTCACCCCATCTTGGATTCCCCTAGGTCTCTAGATTTCAGAAATGCACAGGTTTGGTAGGTTTCCCTAGGTAGCGGCTGAGCTACAGGCCAAAATCTACAGGTAGGCACTTTGCAAAAAACACCTCTGTTTTCCTTCACCAATTTGGCTGTGTCCACGTTGCGCTTTGGGGCATTTCCTGTCACGGGCGCTAGGCCTACCCACACAAGTGAGGTATCATTTTTATCGGGAGACGTGGGGGAACGCTGGGTGGAAGGAAATTCGTGGCTCCTCTCAGATTCCAGAACTTTCTGCCACAGAAATGTGAGGAAAATGTGTTTTTTTAGCCAAATTTTGAGGTTTGCAAAGGATTCTGGGTAACAGAACCTGGTCCGAGCCACACAAGTCACCCCATCTTGGATTCCCCTAGGTCTCTAGATTTCAGAAATGCACAGGTTTGGTAGTTTTCCCTAGGTGGCGGCTGAGCTACAGGCCAAAATCTACAGGTAGGCACTTTGCAAAAAACACCTCTGTTTTCCTTCACCAATTTGGCTGTGTCCACGTTGCGCTTTGGGGCATTTCCTGTCACGGGCGCTAGGCCTAACCACACAAGTGAGGTATCATTTTTATCGGGAGACGTGGGGGAACGCTGGGTGGAAGGAAATTCGTGGCTCCTCTCAGATTCCAGAACTTTCTGCCACAGAAATGTGAGGAACATGTGTTTTTTTAGCCAAATTTTGAGGTTTGCAAAGGATTCTGGGTAACAGAACCTGGTCCGAGCCACACAAGTCACCCCATCTTAGATTCCCCTAGGTCTCTAGTTTTCAGAAATGCACAGGTTTGGTAGGTTTCCCTAGGTGGCGGCTGAGCTACAGGCCAAAATCTACAGGTAGGCACTTTGCAAAAAACACCTCTGTTTTCCTTCACCAATTTGGCTGTGTCCACGTTGCGCTTTGGGGCATTTCCTATCACGGGCGCTAGGCCTACCCACACAAGTGAGGTATCATTTTTATCGGGAGACGTGGGGGAACGCTGGGTGGAAGGAAATTCATGGCTCCTCTCAGATTCCAGAACTTTCTGCCACAGAAATGTAAGGAACATGTGTTTTTTTAGCCAAATTTTGAGGTTTGCAAAGGATTCTGGGTAACAGAACCTGGTCCGAGCCACACAAGTCACCCCATCTTGGATTCCCCTAGGTCTCTAGTTTTCAGAAATGCACAGGTTTGGTAGGTTTCCCTAGGTGGCGGCTGAGCTACAGGCCAAAATCTACAGGTAGGCACTTTGCAAAAAACACCTCTGTTTTCCTTCACCAATTTGGCTGTGTCCACGTTGTGCTTTGGGGCATTTCCTGTCACGGGCGCTAGGCCTACCCACACAAGTGAGGTATCATCTTTATCGGGAGACGTGGGGGAACGCTGGGTGGAAGGAAATTCGTGGCTCCTCTCAGACTCCAGAACTTTCTGCCATAGAAATGTGAGGAACATGTGTTTTTTTTGCCAAATTTTGAGGTTTGCAAAGGATTCTGGGTAACAGAACCTGGTCCGAGCCACACAACTCACCCCATCTTGGATTCCCCTAGGTCTCTAGTTTTCAGAAATGCACAGGTTTAGTAGGTTTCCGTAGGTGGCGGCTGATCTACAGACCAAAATCTACAGGTAGGCACTTTGCAAAAAACTCCTCTGTTTTCCTTCACCAATTTGGCTGTGTCCACGTTGCACTTTGGGGCATTTCCTGTCACGGGCGCTAGGCCTACCCACACAAGTGAGGTATAATTTTTATCGGGAGACGTGGGGGAACGCTGGGTGGAAGGAAATTCGTGGCTCCTCTCAGATTCCAGAACTTTCTGCCACAGAAATGTGAGGAACATGTGTTTTTTTAGCCAAATTTTGAGGTTTGCAAAGGATTCTGGGTAACAGAACCTGGTCCGAGCCACACAAGTCACCCCATCTTAGATTCCCCTAGGTCTCTAGTTTTCAGAAATGCACAGGTTTGTAAGGTTTCCCTAGGTGGCGGCAGAGCTACAGGCCAAAATCTACAGGTAGGCACTTTGCAAAAAACTCCTCTGTTTTCCCTCACCAATTTGGCTGTGTCCACGTTGCACTTTGGGGAATTTCCTGTCACGGGCGCTAGGCCTACCCACACAAGTGAGGTATCATTTTTATCGGGAGACGTGGGGGAACGCTGGGTGGAAGGAAATTCGTGGCTCCTCTCAGATTCCAGAACTTTCTGCCACAGAAATGTGAGGAACATGTGTTTTTTTAAGCCAAATTTTGAGGTTTGCAAAGGATTCTGGGTAACAGAACCTGGTCCGAGCCACACAAGTCACCCCATCTTGGATTCCCCTAGGTCTCTAGTTTTCAGAAATGCACAGGTTTGGTAGGTTTCCCTAGGTGGCGGCTGAGCTACAGGCCAAAATCTACAGGTAGGCACTTTGCAAAAACACACCTCTGTTTTCCTTCACCAATTTGGATTTGTCCACGTTGCGCTTTGGGGCGTTTTCTGTCGCGGGCGCTAGGCCTACCCACACAAGTGAGGTATCATTTTTATCGGGAGACGTGGGGGAACGCTGGGTGGAAGGAAATTCGTGGCTCCTCTCAGATTCCAGAACTTTCTGCCACAGAAATATGAGGAACATGTGTTTTTTTAGCCAAATTTTGAGGTTTGCAAAGGATTCTGGGTAACAGAACCTGGTCCGAGCCACACAAGTCACCCCATCTTGGATTCCCCTAGGTCTCTAGTTTTCAGAAATGCACAGGTTTGGTAGGTTTCCCTAGGTGGCGGCTGAGCTACAGGCCAAAATCTACAGGTAGGCACTTTGCAAAAAACACCTCTGTTTTCCTTCACAAATTTGGATGTGTCCACGTTGCGCTTTGGGGCGTTTCCTGTCGCGGGCGCTAGGCCTACCCACACAAGTGAGGTATCATTTTTATCGGGAGACGTGGGGGAACGCTGGGTGGAAGGAAATTCGTGGCTCCCCTCAGATTTCAGAACTTTCTGCCACAGAAATGTGAGGAACATGTGTTTTTTTTAGCCAAATTTTGAGGTTTGCAAAGGATTCTGGTTAACAGAACCTGGTCCGAGCCACACAAGTCACCCCATCTTGGATTCCCCTAGGTCTCTAATTTTCAGAAATGCACAGGTTTGGTAGGTTTCCCTAGGTGGCGGCTGAGCTACAGGCCAAAATCTACAGGTAGGCACTTTGCAAAAAACACCTCTGTTTTCCTTCACCAATTTGGCTGTGTCCACGTTGCGCTTTGGGGCATTTCCTGTCACGGGCGCTAGGCCTACCCACACAAGTGAGGTATCATTTTTATCGGGAGACGTGGGGGAACGCTGGGTGGAAGGAAATTCAAGGCTCCTCTCAGATTCCAGAACTTTCTGCCACAGAAATGTGAGGAAAATGTGTTTTTTTAGCCAAATTTTGAGGTTTGCAAAGGATTCTGGGTAACAGAACCTGGTCCGAGCCACACAAGTCACCCCATCTTGGATTCCCCTAGGTCTCTAGATTTCAGAAATGCACAGGTTTGGTAGGTTTCCCTAGGTAGCGGCTGAGCTACAGGCCAAAATCTACAGGTAGGCACTTTGCAAAAAACACCTCTGTTTTCCTTCACCAATTTGGCTGTGTCCACGTTGCGCTTTGGGGCATTTCCTGTCACGGGCGCTAGGCCTACCCACACAAGTGAGGTATCATTTTTATCGGGAGACGTGGGGGAACGCTGGGTGGAAGGAAATTCGTGGCTCCTCTCAGATTCCAGAACTTTCTGCCACAGAAATGTGAGGAAAATGTGTTTTTTTAGCCAAATTTTGAGGTTTGCAAAGGATTCTGGGTAACAGAACCTGGTCCGAGCCACACAAGTCACCCCATCTTGGATTCCCCTAGGTCTCTAGATTTCAGAAATGCACAGGTTTGGTAGTTTTCCCTAGGTGGCGGCTGAGCTACAGGCCAAAATCTACAGGTAGGCACTTTGCAAAAAACACCTCTGTTTTCCTTCACCAATTTGGCTGTGTCCACGTTGCGCTTTGGGGCATTTCCTGTCACGGGCGCTAGGCCTAACCACACAAGTGAGGTATCATTTTTATCGGGAGACGTGGGGGAACGCTGGGTGGAAGGAAATTCGTGGCTCCTCTCAGATTCCAGAACTTTCTGCCACAGAAATGTGAGGAACATGTGTTTCTTTAGCCAAATTTTGAGGTTTGCAAAGGATTCTGGGTAACAGAACCTGGTCCGAGCCACACAAGTCACCCCATCTTAGATTCCCCTAGGTCTCTAGTTTTCAGAAATGCACAGGTTTGGTAGGTTTCCCTAGGTGGCGGCTGAGCTACAGGCCAAAATCTACAGGTAGGCACTTTGCAAAAAACACCTCTGTTTTCCTTCACCAATTTGGCTGTGTCCACGTTGCGCTTTGGGGCATTTCCTATCACGGGCGCTATCCCTACCCACACAAGTGAGGTATCATTTTTATCGGGAGACGTGGGGGAACGCTGGGTGGAAGGAAATTCATGGCTCCTCTCAGATTCCAGAACTTTCTGCCACAGAAATGTAAGGAACATGTGTTTTTTTAGCCAAATTTTGAGGTTTGCAAAGGATTCTGGGTAACAGAACCTGGTCCGAGCCACACAAGTCACCCCATCTTGGATTCCCCTAGGTCTCTAGTTTTCAGAAATGCACAGGTTTGGTAGGTTTCCCTAGGTGGCGGCTGAGCTACAGGCCAAAATCTACAGGTAGGCACTTTGCAAAAAACACCTCTGTTTTCCTTCACCAATTTGGCTGTGTCCACGTTGTGCTTTGGGGCATATCCTGTCACGGGCGCTAGGCCTACCCACACAAGTGAGGTATCATCTTTATCGGGAGACGTGGGGGAACGCTGGGTGTGAGGAAATTCGTGGCTCCTCTCAGACTCCAGAACTTTCTGCCATAGAAATGTGAGGAACATGTGTTTTTTTTGCCAAATTTTGAGGTTTGCAAAGGATTCTGGGTAACAGAACCTGGTCCGAGCCACACAAGTCACCCCATCTTGGATTCCCCTAGGTCTCTAGTTTTCAGAAATGCACAGGTTTGGTAGGTTTCCCTAGGTGGCGGCTGAGCTACAGACCAAAATCTACAGGTAGGCACTTTGCAAAAAACTCCTCTGTTTTCCTTCACCAATTTGGCTGTGTCCACGTTGCACTTTGGGGCATTTCCTGTCACGGGCGCTAGGCCTACCCACACAAGTGAGGTATCATTTTTATCGGGAGACGTGGGGGAACGCTGGGTGGAAGGAAATTCGTGCCGCCTCTCAGATTCCAGAACTTTCTGCCACAGAAATGTGAGGAACATGTGTTTTTTTAGCCAAATTTTGAGGTTTGCAAAGGATTCTGGGTAACAGAACCTGGTCCGAGCCACACAAGTCACCCCATCGTAGATTCCCCTAGGTCTCTAGTTTTCAGAAATGCACAGGTTTGTAAGGTTTCCCTAGGTGGCGGCAGAGCTACAGGCCAAAATCTACAGGTTGGCACTTTGCAAAAAACTCCTCTGTTTTCCCTCACCAATTTGGCTGTGTCCACGTTGCACTTTGGGGAATTTCCTGTCACGGGCGCTAGGCCTACCCACACAAGTGAGGTATCATTTTTATCGGGAGACGTGGGGGAACGCTGGGTGGAAGGAAATTCGTGGCTCCTCTCAGATTCCAGAACTTTCTGCCACAGAAATGTGAGGAACATGTGTTTTTTTTGCCAAATTTTGAGGTTTGCAAAGGATTCTGGGTAACAGAACCTGGTCCGAGCCACACAAGTCACCCCATCTTGGATTCCCCTAGGTCTCTAGTTTTCAGAAATGCACAGGTTTGGTAGGTTTCCCTAGGTGGCGGCTGAGCTACAGGCCAAAATCTACAGGTAGGCACTTTCCAAAAACACACCTCTGTTTTCCTTCACCAATTTGGATTTGTCCACGTTGCGCTTTGGGGCGTTTTCTGTCGCGGGCGCTAGGCCTACCCACACAAGTGAGGTATCATTTTTATCGGGAGACGTGGGGGAACGCTGGGTGGAAGGAAATTCGTGGCTCCTCTCAGATTCCAGAACTTTCTGCCACAGAAATATGAGGAACATGTGTTTTTTTAGCCAAATTTTGAGGTTTGCAAAGGATTCTGGGTAACAGAACCTGGTCCGAGCCACACAAGTCACCCCATCTTGGATTCCCCTAGGTCTCTAGTTTTCAGAAATGCACAGGTTTGGTAGGTTTCCCTAGGTGGCGGCTGAGCTACAGGCCAAAATCTACAGGTAGGCACTTTGCAAAAAACACCTCTGTTTTCCTTCACAAATTTGGATGTGTCCACGTTGCGCTTTGGGGCGTTTCCTGTCGCGGGCGCTAGGCCTACCCACACAAGTGAGGTATCATTTTTATCGGGAGACGTGGGGGAACGCTGGGTGGAAGGAAATTCGTGGCTCCTCTCAGATTCCAGAACTTTCTGCCACAGAAATGTGAGGAAAATGTGTTTTTTTAGCCAAATTTTGAGGTTTGCAAAGGATTCTGGGTAACAGAACCTGGTCCGAGCCACACAAGTCACCCCATCTTGGATTCCCCTAGGTCTCTAGATTTCAGAAATGCACAGGTTTGGTAGTTTTCCCTAGGTGGCGGCTGAGCTACAGGCCAAAATCTACAGGTAGGCACTTTGCAAAAAACACCTCTGTTTTCCTTCACCAATTTGGCTGTGTCCACGTTGCGCTTTGGGGCATTTCCTGTCATGGGCGCTAGGCCTAACCACACAAGTGAGGTATCATTTTTATCGGGAGACGTGGGGGAACGCTGGGTGGAAGGAAATTCGTGGCTCCTCTCAGATTCCAGAACTTTCTGCCACAGAAATGTGAGGAACATGTGTTTTTTTAGCCAAATTTTGAGGTTTGCAAAGGATTCTGGGTAACAGAACCTGGTCCGAGCCACACAAGTCACCCCATCTTAGATTCCCCTAGGTCTCTAGTTTTCAGAAATGCACAGGTTTGGTAGGTTTCCCTAGGTGGCGGCTGAGCTACAGGCCAAAATCTACAGGTAGGCACTTTGCAAAAAACACCTCTGTTTTCCTTCACCAATTTGGCTGTGTCCACGTTGCGCTTTGGGGCATTTCCTATCACGGGCGCTAGGCCTACCCACACAAGTGAGGTATCATTTTTATCGGGAGACGTGGGGGAACGCTGGGTGGAAGGAAATTCATGGCTCCTCTCAGATTCCAGAACTTTCTGCCACAGAAATGTAAGGAACATGTGTTTTTTTAGCCAAATTTTGAGGTTTGCAAAGGATTCTGGGTAACAGAACCTGGTCCGAGCCACACAAGTCACCCCATCTTGGATTCCCCTAGGTCTCTAGTTTTCAGAAATGCACAGGTTTGGTAGGTTTCCCTAGGTGGCGGCTGAGCTACAGGCCAAAATCTACAGGTAGGCACTTTGCAAAAAACACCTCTGTTTTCCTTCACCAATTTGGCTGTGTCCACGTTGCGCTTTGGGGCATTTCCTGTCACGGGCGCTAGGCCTACCCACACAAGTGAGGTATCATCTTTATCGGGAGACGTGGGGGAACGCTGGGTGGAAGGAAATTCGTGGCTCCTCTCAGACTCCAGAACTTTCTGCCATAGAAATGTGAGGAACATGTGTTTTTTTGCCAAATTTTGAGGTTTGCAAAGGATTCTGGGTAACAGAACCTGGTCCGAGCCACACAAGTCACCCCATCTTGGATTCCCCTAGGTCTCTAGTTTTCAGAAATGCACAGGTTTGGTAGGTTTCCCTAGGTGGCGGCTGAGCTACAGACCAAAATCTACAGGTAGGCACTTTGCAAAAAACTCCTCTGTTTTCCTTCACCAATTTGGCTGTGTCCACGTTGCACTTTGGGGCATTTCCTGTCACGGGCGCTAGGCCTACCCACACAAGTGAGGTATCATTTTTATCGGGAGACGTGGGGGAACGCTGGGTGGAAGGAAATTCGTGCCGCCTCTCAGATTCCAGAACTTTCTGCCACAGAAATGTGAGGAACATGTGTTTTTTTAGCCAAATTTTGAGGTTTGCAAAGGATTCTGGGTAACAGAACCTGGTCCGAGCCACACAAGTCACCCCATCTTAGATTCCCCTAGGTCTCTAGTTTTCAGAAATGCACAGGTTTGTAAGGTTTCCCTAGGTGGCGGCAGAGCTACAGGCCAAAATCTACAGGTAGGCACTTTGCAAAAAACTCCTCTGTTTTCCCTCACCAATTTGGCTGTGTCCACGTTGCACTTTGGGGAATTTCCTGTCACGGGCGCTAGGCCTACCCACACAAGTGAGGTATCATTTTTATCGGGAGACGTGGGGGAACGCTGGGTGGAAGGAAATTCGTGGCTCCTCTCAGATTCCAGAACTTTCTGCCACAGAAATGTGAGGAACATGTGTTTTTTTAAGCCAAATTTTGAGGTTTGCAAAGGATTCTGGGTAACAGAACCTGGTCCGAGCCACACAAGTCACCCCATCTTGGATTCCCCTAGGTCTCTAGTTTTCAGAAATGCACAGGTTTGGTAGGTTTCCCTAGGTGGCGGCTGAGCTACAGGCCAAAATCTACAGGTAGGCACTTTGCAAAAAACTCCTCTGTTTTCCTTCACCAATTTGGCTGTGTCCACGTTTCGCTTTGGGGCATTTCCTGTCACGGGCGCTAGGCCTACCCACACAAGTGAGGTATCATTTTTATCGGGAGACGTGGGGGAACGCTGGGTGGATGTAAATTCGTGGCTCCCCTCAGATTTCAGAACTTTCTGCCACAGAAATGTGAGGAACATGTGTTTTTTTTAGCCAAATTTTGAGGTTTGCAAAGGATTCTGGGTAACAGAACCTGGTCCGAGCCACACAAGTCACCCCATCTTGGATTCCCCTAGGTCTCTAATTTTCAGAAATGCACAGGTTTGGTAGGTTTCCCTAGGTGGCGGCTGAGCTGCAGGCCAAAATCTACAGGTAGGCAGTTTGGAAAAAACACCTCTGTTTTCCTTCACCAATTTGGCTGTGTCCACGTTGCGCTTTGGGGCATTTCCTGTCACAGGCGCTAGGCCTACCCACACAAGTGAGGTATCATTTTTATCGGGAGACGTGGGGGAACGCTGGGTGGAAGGAAATTCGTGGCTCCTCTCAGATTCCAGAACTTTCTGCCACAGAAATGTGAGGAAACGGTGTTTTTTTAGCCAAATTTTGAGGTTTGCAAAGGATTCTGGGTAACAGAACCTGGTCCGAGCCCCACAAGTCACCCCATCTTGGATTCCCCTAGGTCTCTAGATTTCACAAATGCACAGGTTTGGTAGGTTTCCCTAGGTAGCGGCTGAGCTACAGGCCAAAATCTACAGGTAGGCACTTTGCAAAAAACACCTCTGTTTTCCTTCACCAATTTGGCTGTGTCCACGTTGCGCTTTGGGGCATTTCCTGTCACGGGCGCTAGGCCTACCCAAACAAGTGAGGTATCATTTTTATCGGGAGACGTGGGGGAACGCTGGGTGGAAGGAAATTCGTAGCTCCTCTCAGATTCCAGAACTTTCTGCCACAGAAATGTGAGGAAAATGTGTTTTTTTAGCCAAATTTTGAGGTTTGCAAAGGATTCTGGGTAACAGAACCTGGTCCGAGCCACACAAGTCACCCCATCTTGGATTCCCCTAGGTCTCTAGATTTCAGAAAGGCACAGGTTTGGTAGTTTTCCCTAGGTGGCGGCTGAGCTACAGGCCAAAATCTACAGGTAGGCACTTTGCAAAAAACACCTCTGTTTTCCTTCACCAATTTGGCTGTGTCCACGTTGCGCTTTGGGGCATTTCCTGTCACGGGCGCTAGGCCTACCCACACAAGTGAGGTATGATTTTTATCGGGAGACGTGGGGGAACGCTGGGTGGAAGGAAATTCGTGCCGCCTCTCAGATTCCAGAACTTTCTGCCACAGAAATGTGAGGAACATGTGTTTTTTTTAGCCAAATTTTGAGGTTTGCAAAGGATTCTGGGTAACAGAACCTGGTCCGAGCCACACAAGTCACCCCATCTTGGATTCCCCTAGGTCTCTAGTTTTCAGAAATGCACAGGTTTGGTAGGTTTCCCTAGGTGGCGGCTGAGCTACAGGCCAAAATCTACAGGTAGGCACTTTCCAAAAACACACCTCTGTTTTCCTTCACCAATTTGGATTTGTCCACGTTGCGCTTTGGGGCGTTTTCTGTCGCGGGCGCTAGGCCTACCCACACAAGTGAGGTATGATTTTTATCGGGAGACGTGGGGGAACGCTGGGTGGAAGGAAATTCGTGGCTCCTCTCAGATTCCAGAACTTTCTGCCACAGAAATATGAGGAACATGTGTTTTTTTAGCCAAATTTTGAGGTTTGCAAAGGATTCTGGGTAACAGAACCTGGTCCGAGCCACACAAGTCACCCCATCTTGGATTCCCCTAGGTCTCTAGTTTTCAGAAATGCACAGGTTTGGTAGGTTTCCCTAGGTGGCGGCTGAGCTACAGGCCAAAATCTACAGGTAGGCACTTTGCAAAAAACACCTCTGTTTTCCTTCACAAATTTGGATGTGTCCACGTTGCGCTTTGGGGCGTTTCCTGTCGCGGGCGCTAGGCCTACCCACACAAGTGAGGTATCATTTTTATCGGGAGACGTGGGGGAACGCTGGGTGGAAGGAAATTCGTGGCTCCTCTCAGATTCCAGAACTTTCTGCCACAGAAATGTGAGGAAAATGTGTTTTTTTAGCCAAATTTTGAGGTTTGCAAAGGATTCTGGGTAACAGAACCTGGTCCGAGCCACACAAGTCACCCCATCTTGGATTCCCCTAGGTCTCTAGATTTCAGAAATGCACAGGTTTGGTAGTTTTCCCTAGGTGGCGGCTGAGCTACAGGCCAAAATCTACAGGTAGGCACTTTGCAAAAAACACCTCTGTTTTCCTTCACCAATTTGGCTGTGTCCACGTTGCGCTTTGGGGCATTTCCTGTCATGGGCGCTAGGCCTAACCACACAAGTGAGGTATCATTTTTATCGGGAGACGTGGGGGAACGCTGGGTGGAAGGAAATTCGTGGCTCCTCTCAGATTCCAGAACTTTCTGCCACAGAAATGTGAGGAACATGTGTTTTTTTAGCCAAATTTTGAGGTTTGCAAAGGATTCTGGGTAACAGAACCTGGTCCGAGCCACACAAGTCACCCCATCTTAGATTCCCCTAGGTCTCTAGTTTTCAGAAATGCACAGGTTTGGTAGGTTTCCCTAGGTGGCGGCTGAGCTACAGGCCAAAATCTACAGGTAGGCACTTTGCAAAAAACACCTCTGTTTTCCTTCACCAATTTGGCTGTGTCCACGTTGCGCTTTGGGGCATTTCCTATCACGGGCGCTAGGCCTACCCACACAAGTGAGGTATCATTTTTATCGGGAGACGTGGGGGAACGCTGGGTGGAAGGAAATTCATGGCTCCTCTCAGATTCCAGAACTTTCTGCCACAGAAATGTAAGGAACATGTGTTTTTTTAGCCAAATTTTGAGGTTTGCAAAGGATTCTGGGTAACAGAACCTGGTCCGAGCCACACAAGTCACCCCATCTTGGATTCCCCTAGGTCTCTAGTTTTCAGAAATGCACAGGTTTGGTAGGTTTCCCTAGGTGGCGGCTGAGCTACAGGCCAAAATCTACAGGTAGGCACTTTGCAAAAAACACCTCTGTTTTCCTTCACCAATTTGGCTGTGTCCACGTTGCGCTTTGGGGCATTTCCTGTCACGGGCGCTAGGCCTACCCACACAAGTGAGGTATCATCTTTATCGGGAGACGTGGGGGAACGCTGGGTGGAAGGAAATTCGTGGCTCCTCTCAGACTCCAGAACTTTCTGCCATAGAAATGTGAGGAACATGTGTTTTTTTGCCAAATTTTGAGGTTTGCAAAGGATTCTGGGTAACAGAACCTGGTCCGAGCCACACAAGTCACCCCATCTTGGATTCCCCTAGGTCTCTAGTTTTCAGAAATGCACAGGTTTGGTAGGTTTCCCTAGGTGGCGGCTGAGCTACAGACCAAAATCTACAGGTAGGCACTTTGCAAAAAACTCCTCTGTTTTCCTTCACCAATTTGGCTGTGTCCACGTTGCACTTTGGGGCATTTCCTGTCACGGGCGCTAGGCCTACCCACACAAGTGAGGTATCATTTTTATCGGGAGACGTGGGGGAACGCTGGGTGGAAGGAAATTCGTGCCGCCTCTCAGATTCCAGAACTTTCTGCCACAGAAATGTGAGGAACATGTGTTTTTTTAGCCAAATTTTGAGGTTTGCAAAGGATTCTGGGTAACAGAACCTGGTCCGAGCCACACAAGTCACCCCATCTTAGATTCCCCTAGGTCTCTAGTTTTCAGAAATGCACAGGTTTGTAAGGTTTCCCTAGGTGGCGGCAGAGCTACAGGCCAAAATCTACAGGTAGGCACTTTGCAAAAAACTCCTCTGTTTTCCCTCACCAATTTGGCTGTGTCCACGTTGCACTTTGGGGAATTTCCTGTCACGGGCGCTAGGCCTACCCACACAAGTGAGGTATCATTTTTATCGGGAGACGTGGGGGAACGCTGGGTGGAAGGAAATTCGTGGCTCCTCTCAGATTCCAGAACTTTCTGCCACAGAAATGTGAGGAACATGTGTTTTTTTAAGCCAAATTTTGAGGTTTGCAAAGGATTCTGGGTAACAGAACCTGGTCCGAGCCACACAAGTCACCCCATCTTGGATTCCCCTAGGTCTCTAGTTTTCAGAAATGCACAGGTTTGGTAGGTTTCCCTAGGTGGCGGCTGAGCTACAGGCCAAAATCTACAGGTAGGCACTTTGCAAAAAACTCCTCTGTTTTCCTTCACCAATTTGGCTGTGTCCACGTTTCGCTTTGGGGCATTTCCTGTCACGGGCGCTAGGCCTACCCACACAAGTGAGGTATCATTTTTATCGGGAGACGTGGGGGAACGCTGGGTGGATGTAAATTCGTGGCTCCCCTCAGATTTCAGAACTTTCTGCCACAGAAATGTGAGGAACATGTGTTTTTTTTAGCCAAATTTTGAGGTTTGCAAAGGATTCTGGGTAACAGAACCTGGTCCGAGCCACACAAGTCACCCCATCTTGGATTCCCCTAGGTCTCTAATTTTCAGAAATGCACAGGTTTGGTAGGTTTCCCTAGGTGGCGGCTGAGCTGCAGGCCAAAATCTACAGGTAGGCAGTTTGGAAAAAACACCTCTGTTTTCCTTCACCAATTTGGCTGTGTCCACGTTGCGCTTTGGGGCATTTCCTGTCACAGGCGCTAGGCCTACCCACACAAGTGAGGTATCATTTTTATCGGGAGACGTGGGGGAACGCTGGGTGGAAGGAAATTCGTGGCTCCTCTCAGATTCCAGAACTTTCTGCCACAGAAATGTGAGGAAACGGTGTTTTTTTAGCCAAATTTTGAGGTTTGCAAAGGATTCTGGGTAACAGAACCTGGTCCGAGCCCCACAAGTCACCCCATCTTGGATTCCCCTAGGTCTCTAGATTTCACAAATGCACAGGTTTGGTAGGTTTCCCTAGGTAGCGGCTGAGCTACAGGCCAAAATCTACAGGTAGGCACTTTGCAAAAAACACCTCTGTTTTCCTTCACCAATTTGGCTGTGTCCACGTTGCGCTTTGGGGCATTTCCTGTCACGGGCGCTAGGCCTACCCAAACAAGTGAGGTATCATTTTTATCGGGAGACGTGGGGGAACGCTGGGTGGAAGGAAATTCGTAGCTCCTCTCAGATTCCAGAACTTTCTGCCACAGAAATGTGAGGAAAATGTGTTTTTTTAGCCAAATTTTGAGGTTTGCAAAGGATTCTGGGTAACAGAACCTGGTCCGAGCCACACAAGTCACCCCATCTTGGATTCCCCTAGGTCTCTAGATTTCAGAAAGGCACAGGTTTGGTAGTTTTCCCTAGGTGGCGGCTGAGCTACAGGCCAAAATCTACAGGTAGGCACTTTGCAAAAAACACCTCTGTTTTCCTTCACCAATTTGGCTGTGTCCACGTTGCGCTTTGGGGCATTTCCTGTCACGGGCGCTAGGCCTACCCACACAAGTGAGGTATGATTTTTATCGGGAGACGTGGGGGAACGCTGGGTGGAAGGAAATTCGTGGCTCCTCTCAGATTCCAGAACTTTCTGCCACAGAAATGTGAGAAACATGTGTTTTTTTAGCCAAATTTTGAGGTTTGCAAAGGATTCTGGGTAACAGAACCTGGTCCGAGCCACACAAGTCACCCCATCTTGGATTCCCCTAGGTCTCTAGTTTTCAGAAATGCACAGGTTTGGTAGGTTTCCCTAGGTGGCGGCTGAGCTACAGGCCAAAATCTACAGGTAGGCACTTTGCAAAAAACACCTCTGTTTTCCTTCACCAATTTGGCTGTGTCCACGTTGCGCTTTGGGGCATTTCCTATCACGGGCGCTAGGCCTACCCACACAAGTGAGGTATCATTTTTATCGGGAGACGTGGGGGAACGCTGGGTGGAAGGAAATTCGTGGCTCCTCTCAGATTCCAGAACTTTCTGCCACAGAAATGTAAGGAACATGTGTTTTTTTAGCCAAATTTTGAGGTTTGCAAAGGATTCTGGGTAACAGAACCTGGTCCGAGCCACACAAGTCACCCCATCTTGGATTCCCCTAGGTCTCTAGTTTTCAGAAATGCACAGGTTTGGTAGGTTTCCCTAGGTGGCGGCTGAGCTACAGGCCAAAATCTACAGGTAGGCACTTTGCAAAAAACTCCTCTGTTTTCCTTCACCAATTTGGCTGTGTCCACGTTTCGCTTTGGGGCATTTCCTCTCACGGGCGCTAGGCCTACCCACACAAGTGAGGTATCATTTTTATCGGGAGACGTGGGGGAACGCTGGGTGGATGGAAATTCGTGGCTCCCCTCAGATTTCAGAACTTTCTGCCACAGAAATGTGAGGAACATGTGTTTTTTTTAGCCAAATTTTGAGGTTTGCAAAGGATTCTGGGTAACAGAACCTGGTCCGAGCCACACAAGTCACCCCATCTTGGATTCCCCTAGGTCTCTAATTTTCAGAAATGCACAGGTTTGGTAGGTTTCCCTAGGTGGCGGCTGAGCTGCAGGCCAAAATCTACAGGTAGGCACTTTGGAAAAAACACCTCTGTTTTCCTTCACCAATTTGGCTGTGTCCACGTTGCGCTTTGGGGCATTTCCTGTCACAGGCGCTAGGCCTACCCACACAAGTGAGGTATCATTTTTATCGGGAGACGTGGTGGAACGCTGGGTGGAAGGAAATTCGTGGCTCCTCTCAGATGCCAGAACTTTCTGCCACAGAAATGTGAGGAAACGGTGTTTTTTTAGCCAAATTTTGAGGTTTGCAAAGGATTCTGGGTAACAGAACCTGGTCCGAGCCCCACAAGTCACCCCATCTTGGATTCCCCTAGGTCTCTAGATTTCACAAATGCACAGGTTTGGTAGGTTTCCCTAGGTAGCGGCTGAGCTACAGGCCAAAATCTACAGGTAGGCACTTTGCAAAAAACACCTCTGTTTTCCTTCACCAATTTGGCTGTGTCCACGTTGCGCTTTGGGGCATTTCCTGTCACGGGCGCTAGGCCTACCCAAACAAGTGAGGTATCATTTTTATCGGGAGACGTGGGGGAACGCTGGGTGGAAGGAAATTCGTGGCTCCTCTCAGATTCCAGAACTTTCTGCCACAGAAATGTGAGGAAAATGTGTTTTTTTAGCCAAATTTTGAGGTTTGCAAAGGATTCTGGGTAACAGAACCTGGTCCGAGCCACACAAGTCACCCCATCTTGGATTCCCCTAGGTCTCTAGATTTCAGAAAGGCACAGGTTTGGTAGTTTTCCCTAGGTGGCGGCTGAGCTACAGGCCAAAATCTACAGGTAGGCACTTTGCAAAAAACACCTCTGTTTTCCTTCACCAATTTGGCTGTGTCCACGTTGCGCTTTGGGGCATTTCCTGTCACGGGCGCTAGGCCTACCCACACAAGTGAGGTATCATTTTTATCGGGAGACGTGGGGGAACGCTGGGTGGAAGGAAATTCGTGGCTCCTCTCAGATTCCAGAACTTTCTGCCACAGAAATGTGAGAAACATGTGTTTTTTTAGCCAAATTTTGAGGTTTGCAAAGGATTCTGGGTAACAGAACCTGGTCCGAGCCACACAAGTCACCCCATCTTAGATTCCCCTAGGTCTCTAGTTTTCAGAAATGCACAGGTTTGGTAGGTTTCCCTAGGTGGCGGCTGAGCTACAGGCCAAAATCTACAGGTAGGCACTTTGCAAAAAACACCTCTGTTTTCCTTCACCAATTTGGCTGTGTCCACGTTGCGCTTTGGGGCATTTCCTATCACGGGCGCTAGGCCTACCCACACAAGTGAGGTATCATTTTTATCGGGAGACGTGGGGGAACGCTGGGTGGAAGGAAATTCGTGGCTCCTCTCAGATTCCAGAACTTTCTGCCACAGAAATGTAAGGAACATGTGTTTTTTTAGCCAAATTTTGAGGTTTGCAAAGGATTCTGGGTAACAGAACCTGGTCCGAGCCACACAAGTCACCCCATCTTGGATTCCCCTAGGTCTCTAGTTTTCAGAAATGCACAGGTTTGGTAGGTTTCCCTAGGTGGCGGCTGAGCTACAGGCCAAAATCTACAGGTAGGCACTTTGCAAAAAACACCTCTGTTTTCCTTCACCAATTTGGCTGTGTCCACGTTGCGCTTTGGGGCATTTCCTGTCACGGGCGCTAGGCCTACCCACACAAGTGAGGTATCATCTTTATCGGGAGACGTGGGGGAACGCTGGGTGGAAGGAAATTCGTGGCTCCTCTCAGACTCCAGAACTTTCTGCCATAGAAATGTGAGGAACATGTGTTTTTTTTGCCAAATTTTGAGGTTTGCAAAGGATTCTGGGTAACAGAACCTGGTCCGAGCCACACAACTCACCCCATCTTGGATTCCCCTAGGTCTCTAGTTTTCAGAAATGCACAGGTTTGGTAGGTTTCCCTAGGTGGCGGCTGAGCTACAGACCAAAATCTACAGGTAGGCACTTTGCAAAAAACTCCTCTGTTTTCCTTCACCAATTTGGCTGTGTCCACGTTGCACTTTGGGGCATTTCCTGTCACGGGCGCTAGGCCTACCCACACAAGTGAGGTATCATTTTTATCGGGAGACGTGGGGGAACGCTGGGTGGAAGGAAATTCGTGGCTCCTCTCAGATTCCAGAACTTTCTGCCACAGAAATGTGAGGAACATGTGTTTTTTTAGCCAAATTTTGAGGTTTGCAAAGGATTCTGGGTAACAGAACCTGGTCCGAGCCACACAAGTCACCCCATCTTAGATTCCCCTAGGTCTCTAGTTTTCAGAAATGCACAGGTTTGTAAGGGTTCCCTAGGTGGCGGCAGAGCTACGGGCCAAAATCTACAGGTAGGCACTTTGCAAAAAACTCCTCTGTTTTCCCTCACCAATTTGGCTGTGTCCACGTTGCACTTTGGGGAATTTCCTGTCACGGGCGCTAGGCCTTCCCACACAAGTGAGGTATCATTTTTATCGGGAGACGTGGGGGAACGCTGGGTGGAAGGAAATTCGTGGCTCCTCTCAGATTCCAGAACTTTCTGCCACAGAAATGTGAGGAACATGTGTTTTTTTAAGCCAAATTTTGAGGTTTGCAAAGGATTCTGGGTAACAGAACCTGGTCCGAGCCACACAAGTCACCCCATCTTGGATTCCCCTAGGTCTCTAGTTTTCAGAAATGCACAGGTTTGGTAGGTTTCCCTAGGTGGCGGCTGAGCTACAGGCCAAAATCTACAGGTAGGCACTTTGCAAAAACACACCTCTGTTTTCCTTCACCAATTTGGATTTGTCCACGATGCGCTTTGGGGCGTTTTCTGTCGCGGGCGCTAGGCCTACCCACACAAGTGAGGTATCATTTTTATCGGGAGACGTGGGGGAACGCTGGGTGGAAGGAAATTCGTGGCTCCTCTCAGATTCCAGAACTTTCTGCCACAGAAATGTGAGGAACATGTGTTTTTTTAGCCAAATTTTGAGGTTTGCAAAGGATTCTGGGTAACAGAACCTGGTCCGAGCCACACAAGTCACCCCATCTTGGATTCCCCTAGGTCTCTAGTTTTCAGAAATGCACAGGTTTGGTAGGTTTCCCTAGGTGGCGGCTGAGCTAGAGGCCAAAATCTACAGGTAGGCACTTTGCAAAAAACTCCTCTGTTTTCCTTCACAAATTTGGATGTGTCCACGTTGCGCTTTGGGGCGTTTCCTGTCGCGGGCGCTAGGCCTACCCACACAAGTGAGGTATCATTTTTATCGGGAGACGTGGGGGAACGCTGGGTGGAAGGAAATTCGTGGCTCCCCTCAGATTTCAGAACTTTCTGCCACAGAAATGTGAGGAACATGTGTTTTTTTTAGCCAAATTTTGAGGTTTGCAAAGGATTCTGGGTAACAGAACCTGGTCCGAGCCACACAATTCACCCCATCTTGGATTCCCCTAGGTCTCTAATTTTCAGAAATGCCCAGGTTTGGTAGGTTTCCCTAGGTGGCGGCTGAGCTACAGGCCAAAATCTACAGGTAGGCACTTTGCAAAAAACACCTCTGTTTTCCTTCACCAATTTGGCTGTGTCCACGTTGCGCTTTGGGGCATTTCCTGTCACAGGCGCTAGGCCTACCCACACAAGTGAGGTATCATTTTTATCGGGAGACGTGGGGGAACGCTGGGTGGAAGGAAATTCGTGGCTCCTCTCAGATTCCAGAACTTTCTGCCACAGAAATGTGAGGAAAATGTGTTTTTTTAGCCAAATTTTGAGGTTTGCAAAGGATTCTGGGTAACAGAACCTGGTCCGAGCCACACAAGTCACCCCATCTTAGATTCCCCTAGGTCTCTAATTTTCAGAAATGCACAGGTTTGGTAGGTTTCCCTAGGTGGCGGCTGAGCTACAGGCCAAAATCTACAGGTAGGCACTTTGCAAAAAACACCTCTGTTTTCCTTCACCAATTTGGCTGTGTCCACGTTGCGCTTTGGGGCATTTCCTATCACGGGCGCTAGGCCTACCCACACAAGTGAGGTATCATTTTTATCGGGAGACGTGGGGGAACGCTGGGTGGAAGGAAATTCGTGGCTCCTCTCAGATTCCAGAACTTTCTGCCACAGAAATGTAAGGAACATGTGTTTTTTTAGCCAAATTTTGAGGTTTGCAAAGGATTCTGGGTAACAGAACCTGGTCCGAGCCACACAAGTCACCCCATCTTGGATTCCCCTAGGTCTCTAGTTTTCAGAAATGCACAGGTTTGGTAGGTTTCCCTAGGTGGCGGCTGAGCTACAGGCCAAAATCTACAGGTAGGCACTTTGCAAAAAACACCTCTGTTTTCCTTCACCAATTTGGCTGTGTCCACGTTGCGCTTTGGGGCATTTCCTGTCACGGGCGCTAGGCCTACCCACACAAGTGAGGTATCATCTTTATCGGGAGACGTGGGGGAACGCTGGGTGGAAGGAAATTCGTGGCTCCTCTCAGACTCCAGAACTTTCTGCCATAGAAATGTGAGGAAAATGTGTTTTTTTTGCCAAATTTTGAGGTTTGCAAAGGATTCTGGGTAACAGAACCTGGTCCGAGCCACACAACTCACCCCATCTTGGATTCCCCTAGGTCTCTAGTTTTCAGAAATGCACAGGTTTGGTAGGTTTCCCTAGGTGGCGGCTGAGCTACAGACCAAAATCTACAGGTAGGCACTTTGCAAAAAACTCCTCTGTTTTCCTTCACCAATTTGGCTGTGTCCACGTTGCACTTTGGGGCATTTCCTGTCACGGGCGCTAGGCCTACCCACACAAGTGAGGTATCATTTTTATCGGGAGACGTGGGGGAACGCTGGGTGGAAGGAAATTCGTGGCTCCTCTCAGATTCCAGAACTTTCTGCCACAGAAATGTGAGGAACATGTGTTTTTTTAGCCAAATTTTGAGGTTTGCAAAGGATTCTGGGTAACAGAACCTGGTCCGACCCACACAAGTCACCCCATCTTAGATTCCCCTAGGTCTCTAGTTTTCAGAAATGCACAGGTTTGTAAGGGTTCCCTAGGTGGCGGCAGAGCTACGGGCCAAAATCTACAGGTAGGCACTTTGCAAAAAACTCCTCTGTTTTCCCTCACCAATTTGGCTGTGTCCACGTTGCACTTTGGGGAATTTCCTGTCACGGGCGCTAGGCCTTCCCACACAAGTGAGGTATCATTTTTATCGGGAGACGTGGGGGAACGCTGGGTGGAAGGAAATTCGTGGCTCCTCTCAGATTCCAGAACTTTCTGCCACAGAAATGTGAGGAACATGTGTTTTTTTAAGCCAAATTTTGAGGTTTGCAAAGGATTCTGGGTAACAGAACCTGGTCCGAGCCACACAAGTCACCCCATCTTGGATTCCCCTAGGTCTCTAGTTTTCAGAAATGCACAGGTTTGGTAGGTTTCCCTAGGTGGCGGCTGAGCTACAGGCCAAAATCTACAGGTAGGCACTTTGCAAAAACACACCTCTGTTTTCCTTCACCAATTTGGATTTGTCCACGTTGCGCTTTGGGGCGTTTTCTGTCGCGGGCGCTAGGCCTACCCACACAAGTGAGGTATCATTTTTATCGGGAGACGTGGGGGAACGCTGGGTGGAAGGAAATTCGTGGCTCCTCTCAGATTCCAGAACTTTCTGCCACAGAAATGTGAGGAACATGTGTTTTTTTAGCCAAATTTTGAGGTTTGCAAAGGATTCTGGGTAACAGAACCTGGTCCGAGCCACACAAGTCACCCCATCTTGGATTCCCCTAGGTCTCTAGTTTTCAGAAATGCACAGGTTTGGTAAGTTTCCCTAGGTGGCGGCTGAGCTAGAGGCCAAAATCTACAGGTAGGCACTTTGCAAAAAACACCTCTGTTTTCCTTCACAAATTTGGATGTGTCCACGTTGCGCTTTGGGGCGTTTCCTGTCGCGGGCGCTAGGCCTACCCACACAAGTGAGGTATCATTTTTATCGGGAGACGTGGGGGAACGCTGGGTGGAAGGAAATTCGTGGCTCCCCTCAGATTTCAGAACTTTCTGCCACAGAAATGTGAGGAACATGTGTTTTTTTTAGCCAAATTTTGAGGTTTGCAAAGGATTCTGGGTAACAGAACCTGGTCCGAGCCACACAATTCACCCCATCTTGGATTCCCCTAGGTCTCTAATTTTCAGAAATGCACAGGTTTGGTAGGTTTCCCTAGGTGGCGGCTGAGCTACAGGCCAAAATCTACAGGTAGGCACTTTGCAAAAAACACCTCTGTTTTCCTTCACCAATTTGGCTGTGTCCACGTTGCGCTTTGGGGCATTTCCTGTCACAGGCGCTAGGCCTACCCACACAAGTGAGGTATCATTTTTATCGGGAGACGTGGGGGAACGCTGGGTGGAAGGAAATTCGTGGCTCCTCTCAGATTCCAGAACTTTCTGCCACAGAAATGTGAGGAAAATGTGTTTTTTTAGCCAAATTTTGAGGTTTGCAAAGGATTCTCGGTAACAGAACCTGGTCCGAGCCACACAAGTCACCCCATCTTGGATTCCCCTAGGTCTCTAGATTTCACAAATGCACAGGTTTGGTAGGTTTCCCTAGGTAGCGGCTGAGCTACAGGCAAAAATCTACAGGTAGGCACTTTGCAAAAAACACCTCTGTTTTCCTTCACCAATTTGGCTGTGTCCACGTTGCGCTTTGGGGCATTTCCTGTCACGGGCGCTAGGCCTACCCACACAAGTGAGGTATCATTTTTATCGGGAGACGTGGGGGAACGCTGGGTGGAAGGAAATTCGTGGCTCCGCTCAGATTCCAGAACTTTCTGCCACAGAAATGTGAGGAAAATGTGTTTTTTTAGCCAAATTTTGAGGTTTGCAAAGGATTCTGGGTAACAGAACCTGGTCCGAGCCACACAAGTCACCCCATCTTGGATTCCCCTAGGTCTCTAGATTTCAGAAATGCACAGGTTTGGTAGTTTTCCCTAGGTGGCGGCTGAGCTACAGGCCAAAATCTACAGGTAGGCACTTTGCAAAAAACACCTCTGTTTTCCTTCACCAATTTGGCTGTGTCCACGTTGCGCTTTGGGGCATTTCCTTTCACGGGTGCTAGGCCTACCCACACAAGTGAGGTATCATTTTTATCGGGAGACGTGGGGGAACGCTGGGTGGAAGGAAATTCGTGGCTCCTCTCAGATTCCAGAACTTTCTGCCACAGAAATGTGAGGAACATGTGTTTTTTTAGCCAAATTTTGAGGTTTGCAAAGGATTCTGGGTAACAGAACCTGGTCCGAGCCACACAAGTCACCCCATCTTAGATTCCCCTAGGTCTCTAGTTTTCAGAAATGCACAGGTTTGGTAGGTTTCCCTAGGTGGCGGCTGAGCTACAGGCCAAAATCTACAGGTAGGCACTTTGCAAAAAACACCTCTGTTTTCCTTCACCAATTTGGCTGTGTCCACGTTGCGCTTTGGGGCATTTCCTATCACGGGCGCTAGGCCTACCCACACAAGTGAGGTATCATTTTTATCGGGAGACGTGGGGGAACGCTGGGTGGAAGGAAATTCGTGGCTCCTCTCAGATTCCAGAACTTTCTGCCACAGAAATGTAAGGAACATATGTTTTTTTAGCCAAATTTTGAGGTTTGCAAAGGATTCTGGGTAACAGAACCTGGTCCGAGCCACACAAGTCACCCCATCTTGGATTCCCCTAGGTCTCTAGTTTTCAGAAATGCACAGGTTTGGTAGGTTTCCCTAGGTGGCGGCTGAGCTACAGGCCAAAATCTACAGGTAGGCACTTTGCAAAAAACACCTCTGTTTTCCTTCACCAATTTGGCTGTGTCCACGTTGCGCTTTGGGGCATTTCCTGTCACGGGCGCTAGGCCTACCCACACAAGTGAGGTATCATCTTTATCGGGAGACGTGGGGGAACGCTGGGTGGAAGGAAATTCGTGGCTCCTCTCAGACTCCAGAACTTTCTGCCATAGAAATGTGAGGAACATGTGTTTTTTTTGCCAAATTTTGAGGTTTGCAAAGGATTCTGGGTAACAGAACCTGGTCCGAGCCACACAACTCACCCCATCTTGGATTCCCCTAGGTCTCTAGTTTTCAGAAATGCACAGGTTTGTAAGGTTTCCCTAGGTGGCGGCAGAGCTACAGGCCAAAATCTACAGGTAGGCACTTTGCAAAAAACTCCTCTGTTTTCCCTCACCAATTTGGCTGTGTCCACGTTGCACTTTGGGGAATTTCCTGTCACGGGCGCTAGGCCTACCCACACAAGTGAGGTATCATTTTTATCGGGAGACGTGGGGGAACGCTGGGTGGAAGGAAATTCGTGGCTCCTCTCAGATTCCAGAACTTTCTGCCACAGAAATGTGAGGAACATGTGTTTTTTTAGTCAAATTTTGAGGTTTGCAAAGGATTCTGGGTAACAGAACCTGGTCCGAGCCACACAAGTCACCCCATCTTGGATTCCCCTAGGTCTCTAGTTTTCAGAAATGCACAGGTTTGGTAGGTTTCCCTAGGTGGCGGCTGAGCTACAGGCCAAAATCTACAGGTAGGCACTTTGCAAAAACACACCTCTGTTTTCCTTCACCAATTTGGATTTGTCCACGTTGCGCTTTGGGGCGTTTTCTGTCGCGGGCGCTAGGCCTACCCACACAAGTGAGGTATCATTTTTATCGGGAGACGTGGGGGAACTCTGGGTGGAAGGAAATTCGTGGCTCCTCTCAGATTCCAGAACTTTCTGCCACAGAAATATGAGGAACATGTGTTTTTTTAGCCAAATTTTGAGGTTTGCAAAGGATTCTGGGTAACAGAACCTGGTCCGAGCCACACAAGTCACCCCATCTTGGATTCCCCTAGGTCTCTAGTTTTCAGAAATGCACAGGTTTGGTAGGTTTCCCTAGGTGGCGGCTGAGCTAGAGGCCAAAATCTACAGGTAGGCACTTTGCAAAAAACACCTCTGTTTTCCTTCACAAATTTGGATGTGTCCACGTTGCGCTTTGGGGCGTTTCCTGTCGCGGGCGCTAGGCCTACCCACACAAGTGAGGTATCATTTTTATCGGGAGACGTGGGGGAACGCTGGGTGGAAGGAAATTCGTGGCTCCCCTCAGATTTCAGAACTTTCTGCCACAGAAATGTGAGGAACATGTGTTTTTTTTAGCCAAATTTTGAGGTTTGCAAAGGATTCTGGGTAACAGAACCTGGTCCGAGCCACACAACTCACCCCATCTTGGATTCCCCTAGGTCTCTAGTTTTCAGAAATGCACAGGTTTGGTAGGTTTCCCCAGGTGGCGGCTGAGCTACAGGCCAAAATCTACAGGTAGGCACTTTGCAAAAAACTCCTCTGTTTTCCTTCACCAATTTGGCTGTGTCCACGTTGCGCTTTGGGGCATTTCCTGTCACGGGCGCTAGGCCTACCCACACAAGTGAGGTATCATTTTTATCGGGAGACGTGGGGGAACGCTGGGTGGAAGGAAATTCGTGGCTCCCCTCAGATTTCAGAACTTTCTGCCACAGAAATGTGAGGAACATGTGTTTTTTTTAGCCAAATATTGAGGTTTGCCAAGGATTCTGGGTAACAGAACCTGGTCCGAGCCACACAAGTCACCCCATCTTGGATTCCCCTAGGTCTCTAATTTTCAGAAATGCACAGGTTTGGTAGGTTTCCCTAGGTGGCGGCTGAGCTACAGGCCAAAATCTACAGGTAGGCACTTTGCAAAAAACACCTCTGTTTTCCTTCACCAATTTGGCTGTGTCCACGTTGCGCTTTGGGGCATTTCCTGTCACGGGCGCTAGGCCTACCCACACAAGTGAGGTATCATTTTTATCGGGAGACGTGGGGGAACGCTGGGTGGAAGGAAATTCGTGGCTCCTCTCAGATTCCAGAACTTTCTGCCACAGAAATGTGAGGAAAATGTGTTTTTTTAGCCAAATTTTGAGGTTTGCAAACGATTCTGGGTAACAGAACCTGGTCCGAGCCACACAAGTCACCCCATCTTGGATTCCCCTAGGTCTCTAGATTTCAGAAATGCACAGGTTTGGTAGGTTTCCCTAGGTGGCGGCTGAGCTACAGGCCAAAATCTACAGGTAGGCACTTTGCAAAAAACACCTCTGTTTTCCTTCACCAATTTGGCTGTGTCCACGTTGCGCTTTGGGGCATTTCCTGTCACGGGCGCTAGGCCTACCCACACAAGTGAGGTATCATTTTTATCGGGAGACGTGGGGGAACGCTGGGTGGAAGGAAATTCGTGGCTCCCCTCAGATTTCAGAACTTTCTGCCACAGAAATGTGAGGAACATGTGTTTTTTTTAGCCAAATTTTGAGGTTTGCAAAGGATTCTGGGTAACAGAACCTGGTCCGAGCCACACAACTCACCCCATCTTGGATTCCCCTAGGTCTCTAGTTTTCAGAAATGCACAGGTTTGGTAGGTTTCCCCAGGTGGCGGCTGAGCTACAGGCCAAAATCTACAGGTAGGCACTTTGCAAAAAACTCCTCTGTTTTCCTTCACCAATTTGGCTGTGTCCACGTTGCGCTTTGGGGCATTTCCTGTCACGGGCGCTAGGCCTACCCACACAAGTGAGGTATCATTTTTATCGGGAGACGTGGGGGAACGCTGGGTGGAAGGAAATTCGTGGCTCCCCTCAGATTTCAGAACTTTCTGCCACAGAAATGTGAGGAACATGTGTTTTTTTTAGCCAAATATTGAGGTTTGCCAAGGATTCTGGGTAACAGAACCTGGTCCGAGCCACACAAGTCACCCCATCTTGGATTCCCCTAGGTCTCTAATTTTCAGAAATGCACAGGTTTGGTAGGTTTCCCTAGGTGGCGGCTGAGCTACAGGCCAAAATCTACAGGTAGGCACTTTGCAAAAAACACCTCTGTTTTCCTTCACCAATTTGGCTGTGTCCACGTTGCGCTTTGGGGCATTTCCTGTCACGGGCGCTAGGCCTACCCACACAAGTGAGGTATCATTTTTATCGGGAGACGTGGGGGAACGCTGGGTGGAAGGAAATTCGTGGCTCCTCTCAGATTCCAGAACTTTCTGCCACAGAAATGTGAGGAAAATGTGTTTTTTTAGCCAAATTTTGAGGTTTGCAAAGGATTCTGGGTAACAGAACCTGGTCCGAGCCACACAAGTCACCCCATCTTGGATTCCCCTAGGTCTCTAGATTTCAGAAATGCACAGGTTTGGTAGTTTTCCCCAGGTGGCGGCTGAGCTACAGGCCAAAATCTACAGGTAGGCACTTTGCAAAAAACACCTCTGTTTTCCTTCAACAATTTGGCTGTGTCCACGTTGCGCTTTGGGACATTTCCTATCACGGGCGCTAGGCCTACCCACACAAGTGAGGTATCATTTTTATCGGGAGACGTGGGGGAACGCTGGGTGGAAGGAAATTCGTGGCTCCTCTCAGATTCCAGAACTTTCTGCCACAGAAATGTAAGGAACATGTGTTTTTTTAGCCAAATTTTGAGGTTTGCAAAGGATTCTGGGTAACAGAACCTGGTCCGAGCCACACAAGTCACCCCATCTTGGATTCCCCTAGGTCTCTAGTTTTCAGAAATGCACAGGTTTGGTAGGTTTCCCTAGGTGGCGGCTGAGCTACAGGCCAAAATCTACAGGTAAGCACTTTGCAAAAAACACCTCTGTTTTCCTTCACCAATTTGGCTGTGTCCACGTTGCGCTTTGGGGCATTTCCTGTCACGGGCGCTAGGCCTACCCACACAAGTGAGGTATCATTTTTATCGGGAGACGTGGGGGAACGCTGGGTGGAAGGAAATTCGTGGCTCCTCTCAGATTCCAGAACTTTCTGCCACAGAAATGTGAGGAACATGTGTTTTTTTAGCCAAATTTTGAGGTTTGCAAAGGATTCTGGGTAACAGAACCTGGTCCGAGCCACACAAGTCACCCCATCTTGGATTCCCCTAGGTCTCTAGTTTTCAGAAATGCACAGGTTTGGTAGGTTTCCCTAGGTGGCGGCTGAGCTAGAGGCCAAAATCTACAGGTAGGCACTTTGCAAAAAACACCTCTGTTTTCCTTCACAAATTTGGATGTGTCCACGTTGCGCTTTGGGGCGTTTCCTGTCGCGGGCGCTAGGCCTACCCACACAAGTGAGGTATCATTTTTATCGGGAGACGTGGGGGAACGCTGGGTGGAAGGAAATTCGTGGCTCCCCTCAGATTTCAGAACTTTCTGCCACAGAAATTTGAGGAACATGTGTTTTTTTTAGCCAAATTTTGAGGTTTGCAAAGGATTCTGGGTAACAGAACCTGGTCCGAGCCACACAAGTCACCCCATCTTGGATTCCCCTAGGTCTCTAGTTTTCAGAAATGCACAGGTTTGGTAGGTTTCCCCAGGTGGCGGCTGAGCTACAGGCCAAAATCTACAGGTAGGCACTTTGCAAAAAACTCCTCTGTTTTCCTTCACCAATTTGGCTGTGTCCACGTTTCGCTTTGGGGCATTTCCTGTCACGGGCGCTAGGCCTACCCACACAAGTGAGGTGTCATTTTTATCGGGAGACATGGGGGAACGCTGGGTGGAAGGAAATTCGTGGCTCCCCTCAGATTTCAGAACTTTCTGCCACAGAAATGTGAGGAAAATGTGTTTTTTTAGCCAAATTTTGAGGTTTGCAAAGGATTCTCGGTAACAGAACCTGGTCCGAGCCACACAAGTCACCCCATCTTGGATTCCCCTAGGTCTCTAGATTTCAGAAATGCACAGGTTTGGTAGGTTTCCCTAGGTAGCGGCTGAGCTACAGGCCAAAATCTACAGGTAGGCACTTTGCAAAAAACACCTCTGTTTTCCTTCACCAATTTGGCTGTGTCCACGTTGCGCTTTGGGGCATTTCCTGTCACGGGCGCTAGGCCTACCCACACAAGTGAGGTATCATTTTTATCGGGAGACGTGGGGGAACGCTGGGTGGAAGGAAATTCGTGGCTCCTCTCAGACTCCAGAACTTTCTGCCATAGAAATGTGAGGAACATGTGTTTTTTTAGCCAAATTTTGAGGTTTGCAAAGGATTCTGGGTAACAGAACCTGGTCCGAGCCACACAAGTCACCCCATCTTAGATTCCCCTAGGTCTCTAGTTTTCAGAAATGCACAGGTTTGAAAGGTTTCCCTAGGTGGCGGCAGAGCTACAGGCCAAAATCTACAGGTAGGCACTTTGCAAAAAACTCCTCTGTTTTCCCTCACCAATTTGGCTGTGTCCACGTTGCACTTTGGGGAATTTCCTGTCACGGGCGCTAGGCCTACCCACACAAGTGAGGTATCATTTTTATCGGGAGACGTGGGGGAACGCTGGGTGGAAGGATATTCGTGGCTCCTCTCAGATTCCAGAACTTTCTGCCACAGAAATGTGAGAAACATGTGTTTTTTTAAGGCAAATTTTGAGGTTTGCAAAGGATTCTGGGTAACAGAACCTGGTCCGAGCCACACAAGTCACCCCATCTTGGATTCCCCTAGGTCTCTAGTTTTCAGAAATGCACAGGTTTGGTAGGTTTCCCTAGGTGGCGGCTGAGCTACAGGCCAAAATCTACAGGTAGGCACTTTGCAAAAACACACCTCTGTTTTCCTTCACCAATTTGGATTTGTCCACGTTGCGCTTTGGGGCGTTTTTTGTCGCAGGCACTAGGCCTACCCACACAAGTGAGGTATCATTTTTATCGGGAGACGTGGGGGAACGCTGGGTGGAAGGAAATTCGTGGCTCCTCTCAGATTCCAGAACTTTCTGCCACAGAAATATGAGGAACATGTGTTTTTTTAGCCAAATTTTGAGGTTTGCAAAGGATTCTGGGTAACAGAACCTGGTCCGAGCCACACAAGTCACCCCATCTTGGATTCCCCTAGGTCTCTAGTTTTCAGAAATGCACAGGTTTGGTAGGTTTCCCTAGGTGGCGGCTGAGCTAGAGGCCAAAATCTACAGGTAGGCACTTTGCAAAAAACACCTCTGTTTTCCTTCACAAATTTGGATGTGTCCACGTTGAGCTTTGGGGCGTTTCCTGTCGCGGGCGCTAGGCCTACCCACACAAGTGAGGTATCATTTTTATCGGGAGACGTGGGGGAACGCTGGGTGGAAGGAAATTCGTGGCTCCCCTCAGATTTCAGAACTTTCTGCCACATAAATGTGAGGAACATGTGTTTTTTTTAGCCAAATTTTGAGGTTTGCAAAGGATTCTGGGTAACAGAACCTGGTCCGAGCCACACAACTCACCCCATCTTGGATTCCCCTAGGTCTCTAGTTTTCAGAAATGCACAGGTTTGGTAGGTTTCCCCAGGTGGCGGCTGAGCTACAGGCCAAAATCTACAGGTAGGCACTTTGCAAAAAACTCCTCTGTTTTCCTTCACCAATTTGGCTGTGTCCACGTTGCGCTTTGGGGCATTTCCTGTCACGGGCGCTAGGCCTACCCACACAAGTGAGGTATCATTTTTATCAGGAGACGTGGGGGAACGCTGGGTGGAAGGAAATTCGTGGCTCCCCTCAGATTTCAGAACTTTCTGCCACAGAAATGTGAGGAACATGTGTTTTTTTTAGCCAAATATTGAGGTTTGCCAAGGATTCTGGGTAACAGAACCTGGTCCGAGCCACACAAGTCACCCCATCTTGGATTCCCCTAGGTCTCTAATTTTCAGAAATGTACAGGTTTGGTAGGTTTCCCTAGGTGGCGGCTGAGCTACAGGCCAAAATCTACAGGTAGGCACTTTGCAAAAAACACCTCTGTTTTCCTTCACCAATTTGGCTGTGTCCACGTTGCGCTTTGGGGCATTTCCTGTCACGGGCGCTAGGCCTACCCACACAAGTGAGGTATCATTTTTATCGGGAGACGTGGGGGAACGCTGGGTGGAAGGAAATTCGTGGCTCCTCTCAGATTCCAGAACTTTCTGCCACAGAAATGTGAGGAAAATGTGTTTTTTTAGCCAAATTTTGAGGTTTGCAAAGGATTCTGGGTAACAGAACCTGGTCCGAGCCACACAAGTCACCCCATCTTGGATTCCCCTGGGTCTCTAGATTTCAGAAATGCACAGGTTTGGTAGTTTTCCCTAGGTGGCGGCTGAGCTACAGGCCAAAATCTACAGGTAGGCACTTTGCAAAAAACACCTCTGTTTTCCTTCACCAATTTGGCTGTGTCCACGTTGCGCTTTGGGGCATTTCCTGTCACGGGCGCTAGGCCTACCCACACAAGTGAGGTATCATTTTTATCGGGAGACGTGGGGGAACGCTGGGTGGAAGGAAATTCGTGGCTCCTCTCAGATTCCAGAACTTTCTGCCACAGAAATGTGAGGAACATGTGTTTTTTTAGCCAAATTTTGAGGTTTGCAAAGGATTCTGGGTAACAGAACCTGGTCCGAGCCACACAAGTCACCCCATCTTAGATTCCCCTAGGTCTCTAGTTTTCAGAAATGCACAGGTTTGGTAGGTTTCCCTATGTGGCGGCTGAGCTACAGGCCAAAATCTACAGGTAGGCACTTTGCAAAAAACACCTCTGTTTTCCTTCACCAATTTGGCTGTGTCCACGTTGCGCTTTGGGGCATTTCCTATCACGGGCGCTAGGCCTACCCACACAAGTGAGGTATCATTTTTATCGGGAGACGTGGGGGAACGCTGGGTGGAAGGAAATTCGTGGCTCCTCTCAGATTCCAGAACTTTCTGCCACAGAAATGTAAGGAACATGTGTTTTTTTAGCCAAATTCTGAGGTTTGCAAAGGATTCTGGGTAACAGAACCTGGTCCGAGCGACACAAGTCACCCCATCTTGGATTCCCCTAGGTCTCTAGTTTTCAGAAATGCACAGGTTTGGTAGGTTTCCCTAGGTGGCGGCTGAGCTACAGGCCAAAATCTACAGGTAGGCACTTTGCAAAAAACACCTCTGTTTTCCTTCACCAATTTGGCTGTGTCCACGTTGCGCTTTGGGGCATTTCCTGTCACGGGCGCTAGGCCTACCCACACAAGTGAGGTATCATCTTTATCGGGAGACGTGGGGGAACGCTGGGTGGAAGGAAATTCGTGGCTCCTCTCAGACTCCAGAACTTTCTGCCATAGAAATGTGAGGAACATGTGTTTTTTTTGCCAAATTTTGAGGTTTGCAAAGGATTCTGGGTAACAGAACCTGGTCCGAGCCACACAAGTCACCCCATCTTGGATTCCCCTAGGTCTCTAGTTTTCAGAAATGCACAGGTTTGGTAGGTTTCCCTAGGTGGCGGCTGAGCTACAGACCAAAATCTACAGGTAGGCACTTTGCAAAAAACTCCTCTGTTTTCCTTCACCAATTTGGCTGTGTCCACGTTGCACTTTGGGGCATTTCCTGTCACGGGCGCTAGGCCTACCCACACAAGTGAGGTATCATTTTTATCGGGAGATGTGGGGGAACGCTGGGTGGAAGGAAACTCGTGCCGCCTCTCAGATTCCAGAACTTTCTGCCACAGAAATGTGAGGAACATGTGTTTTTTTAGCCAAATTTTGAGGTTTGCAAAGGATTCTGGGTAACAGAACCTGGTCCGAGCCACACAAGTCACCCCATCTTAGATTCCCCTAGGTCTCTAGTTTTCAGAAATGCACAGGTGTGTAAGGTTTCCCTAGGTGGCGGCAGAGCTACAGGCCAAAATCTACAGGTAGGCACTTTGCAAAAAACTCCTCTGTTTTCCCTCACCAATTTGGCTGTGTCCACGTTGCACTTTGGGGAATTTCCTGTCACGGGCGCTAGGCCTACCCACACAAGTGAGGTATCATTTTTATCGGGAGACGTGGGGGAACGCTGGGTGGAAGGAAATTCGTGGCTCCTCTCAGATTCCAGAACTTTCTGCCACAGAAATGTGAGGAACATGTGTTTTTTAAGCCAAATTTTGAGGTTTGCAAAGGATTCTGGGTAACAGAACCTGGTCCGAGCCACACAAGTCACCCCATCTTGGATTCCCCTAGGTCTCTAGTTTTCAGAAATGCACAGGTTTGGTAGGTTTCCCTAGGTGGCGGCTGAGCTACAGGCCAAAATCTACAGGTAGGCACTTTGCAAAAACACACCTCTGTTTTCCTTCACCAATTTGGATTTGTCCACGTTGCGCTTTGGGGCGTTTTCTGTCGCGGGCGCTAGGCCTACCCACACAAGTGAGGTATCATTTTTATCGGGAGACGTGGGGGAACGCTGGGTGGAAGGAAATTCGTGGCTCCTCTCAGATTCCAGAACTTTCTGCCACAGAAATATGAGGAACATGTGTTTTTTTAGCCAAATTTTGAGGTTTGCAAAGGATTCTGGGTAACAGAACCTGGTCCGAGCCACACAAGTCACCCCATCTTGGATTCCCAAGGTCTCCAGTTTTCAGAAATGCACAGGTTTGGTAGGTTTCCCTAGGTGGCGGCTGAGCTAGAGGCCAAAATCTACAGGTAGGCACTTTGCAAAAAACACCTCTGTTTTCCTTCACAAATTTGGATGTGTCCACGTTGCGCTTTGGGGCGTTTCCTGTCGCGAGCGCTAGGCCTACCCACACAAGTGAGGTATCATTTTTATCGGGAGACGTGGGGGAACGCTGGGTGGAAGGAAATTCGTGGCTCCCCTCAGATTTCAGATCTTTCTGCCACAGAAATGTGAGGAACATGTGTTTTTTTTAGCCAAATTTTGAGGTTTGCAAAGGATTCTGGGTAACAGAACCTGGTCCGAGCCACACAACTCACCCCATCTTGGATTCCCCTAGGTCTCTAGTTTTCAGAAATGCACAGGTTTGGTAGGTTTCCCCAGGTGGCGGCTGAGCTACAGGCCAAAATCTACAGGTAGGCACTTTGCAAAAAACTCCTCTGTTTTCCTTCACCAATTTGGCTGTGTCCACGTTGCGCTTTGGGGCATTTCCTGTCACGGGCGCTAGGCCTACCCACACAAGTGAGGTATCATTTTTATCGGGAGACGTGGGGGAACGCTGGGTGGAAGGAAATTCGTGGCTCCCCTCAGATTTCAGAACTTTCTGCCACAGAAATGTGAGGAACATGTGTTTTTTTTAGCCAAATATTGAGGTTTGCCAAGGATTCTGGGTAACAGAACCTGGTCCGAGCCACACAAGTCACCCCATCTTGGATTCCCCTAGGTCTCTAATTTTCAGAAATGCACAGGTTTGGTAGGTTTCCCTAGGTGGCGGCTGAGCTACAGGCCAAAATCTACAGGTAGGCACTTTGCAAAAAACACCTCTGTTTTCCTTCACCAATTTGGCTGTGTCCACGTTGCGCTTTGGGGCATTTCCTGTCACGGGCGCTAGGCCTACCCACACAAGTGAGGTATCATTTTTATCGGGAGACGTGGGGGAACGCTGGGTGGACGGAAATTCGTGGCTCCTCTCAGATTCCAGAACTTTCTGCCACAGAAATGTGAGGAAAATGTGTTTTTTTAGCCAAATTTTGAGGTTTGCAAAGGATTCTGGGTAACAGAACCTGGTCCGAGCCACACAAGTCACCCCATCTTGGATTCCCCTAGGTCTCTAGATTTCAGAAATGCACAGGTTTGGTAGGTTTCCCTAGGTGGCGGCTGAGCTACAGGCCAAAATCTACAGGTAGGCACTTTGCAAAAAACACCTCTGTTTTCCTTCACCAATTTGGCTGTGTCCACGTTGCGCTTTGGGGCATTTCCTGTCACGGGCGCTAGGCCTACCCACACAAGTGAGGTATCATTTTTATCGGGAGACGTGGGGGAACGCTGGGTGGAAGGAAATTCGTGGCTCCTCTCAGATTCCAGAACTTTCTGCCACAGAAATGTGAGGAACATGTGTTTTTTTAGCCAAATTTTGAGGTTTGCAAAGGATTCTGGGTAACAGAACCTGGTCCGAGCCACACAAGTCACCCCATCTTAGATTCCCCTAGGTCTCTAGTTTTCAGAAATGCACAGGTTTGGTAGGTTTCCCTAGGTGGCGGCTGAGCTACAGGCCAAAATCTACAGGTAGGCACTTTGCAAAAAACACCTCTGTTTTCCTTCACCAATTTGGCTGTGTCCACGTTGCGCTTTGGGGCATTTCCTATCACGGGCGCTAGGCCTACCCACACAAGTGAGGTATCATTTTTATCGGGAGACGTGGGGGAACGCTGGGTGGAAGGAAATTCGTGGCTCCTCTCAGATTCCAGAACTTTCTGCCACAGAAATGTAAGGAACATGTGTTTTTTTAGCCAAATTCTGAGGTTTGCAAAGGATTCTGGGTAACAGAACCTGGTCCGAGCCACACAAGTCACCCCATCTTGGATTCCCCTAGGTCTCTAGTTTTCAGAAATGCACAGGTTTGGTAGGTTTCCCTAGGTGGCGGCTGAGCTACAGGCCAAAATCTACAGGTAAGCACTTTGCAAAAAACACCTCTGTTTTCCTTCACCAATTTGGCTGTGTCCACGTTGCGCTTTGGGGCATTTCCTGTCACGGGCGCTAGGCCTACCCACACAAGTGAGGTATCATCTTTATCGGGAGACGTGGGGGAACGCTGGGTGGAAGGAAATTCGTGGCTCCTCTCAGATTCCAGAACTTTCTGCCACAGAAATATAAGGAACATGTGTTTTTTTAGCCAAATTTTGAGGTTTGCAAAGGATTCTGGGTAACAGAACCTGGTCCGAGCCACACAAGTCACCCCATCTTGGATTCCCCTAGGTCTCTAGTTTTCAGAAATGCACAGGTTTGGTAGGTTTCCCTAGGTGGCGGCTGAGCTACAGGCCAAAATCTACAGGTAAGCACTTTGCAAAAAACACCTCTGTTTTCCTTTACCAATTTGGCTGTGTCCACGTTGCGCTTTGGGGCATTTCCTGTCACGGGCGCTAGGCCTACCCACACAAGTGAGGTATCATCTTTATCGGGAGACGTGGGGGAACGCTGGGTGGAAGGAAATTCGTGGCTCCTCTCAGACTCCAGAACTTTCTGCCATAGAAATGTGAGGAACATGTGTTTTTTGTGCCAAATTTTGAGGTTTGCAAAGGATTCTGGGTAACAGAACCTGGTCCGAGCCACACAACTCACCCCATCTTGGATTCCCCTAGGTCTCTAGTTTTCAGAAATGCACAGGTTTGGTAGGTTTCCCTAGGTGGCGGCTGAGCTACAGACCAAAATCTACAGGTAGGCACTTTGCAAAAAACTCCTCTGTTTTCCTTCACCAATTTGGCTGTGTCCACGTTGCACTTTGGGGCATTTCCTGTCACGGGCGCTAGGCCTACCACACAAGTGAGGTATCATTTTTATCGGGAGACGTGGGGGAACGCTGGGTGGAAGGAAATTCGTGCCGCCTCTCAGATTCCAGAACTTTCTGCCACAGAAATGTGAGGAACATGTGTTTTTTTAGCCAAATTTTGAGGTTTGCAAAGGATTCTGGGTAACAGAACCTGGTCCGAGCCACAGAAGTCACCCCATCTTAGATTCCCCTAGGTCTCTAGTTTTCAGAAATGCATAGGTTTGTAAGGTTTCCCTAGGTGGCGGCAGAGCTACAGGCCAAAATCTACAGGTAGGCACTTTGCAAAAAACTCCTCTGTTTTCCCTCACCAATTTGGCTGTGTCCACGTTGCACTTTGGGGCATTTCCTGTCACGGGCGCTAGGCCTACCCACACAAGTGAGGTATCATTTTTATCGGGAGACGTGGGGGAACGCTAAGTGGAAGGAAATTCGTGGCTCCTCTCAGATTCCAGAACTTTCTGCCACAGAAATGTGAGGAACATGTGTTTTTTTAAGCCAAATTTTGAGGTTTGCAAAGGATTCTGGGTAACAGAACCTGGTCCGAGCCACACAAGTCACCCCATCTTGGATTCCCCTAGGTCTCTAGTTTTCAGAAATACACAGGTTTGGTAGGTTTCCCTAGGTGGCGGCTGAGCTACAGGCCAAAATCTACAGGTAGGCACTTTGCAAAAACACTCCTCTGTTTTCCTTCACCAATTTGGATTTGTCCACGTTGCGCTTTGGGGCGTTTTCTGTCGCGGGCGCTAGGCCTACCCACACAAGTGAAGTATCATTTTTATCGGGAGACGTGGGGGAACGCTGGGTGGAAGGAAATTCGTGGCTCCTCTCAGATTCCAGAACTTTCTGCCACAGAAATGTGAGGAACATGTGTTTTTTAAGCCAAATTTTGAGGTTTGCAAAGGATTCTGGGTAACAGAACCTGGTCCGAGCCACACAAGTCACCCCATCTTGGATTCCCCTAGGTCTCTAGATTTCAGAAATGCACAGGTTTGGTAGGTTTCCCTAGGTGGCGGCTGAGCTAGAGGCCAAAATCTACAGGTAGGCACTTTGCAAAAAACACCTCTGTTTTCCTTCACAAATTTGGATGTGTCCACGTTGCGCTTTGGGGCGTTTCCTGTCGCGGGCGCTAGGCCTACCCACACAAGTGAGGTATCATTTTTATCGGGAGACGTGGGGGAACGCTGGGTGGAAGGAAATTCGTGGCTCCCCTCAGATTTCAGAACTTTCTGCCACAGAAATGTGAGGAACATGTGTTTTTTTTAGCCAAATTTTGAGGTTTGCAAAGGATTCTGGGTAACAGAACCTGGTCCGAGCCACACAAGTCACCCCATCTTGGATTCCCCTAGGTCTCTAATTTTCAGAAATGCACAGGTTTGGTAGGTTTCCCTAGGTGGTGGCTGAGCTACAGGCCAAAATCTACAGGTAGGCACTTTGCAAAAAACACCTCTGTTTTCCTTCACCAATTTGGCTGTGTCCACGTTGCGCTTTGGGGCATTTCCTGTCACAGGCGCTAGGCCTACCCACACAAGTGAGGTATCATTTTTATCGGGAGACGTGGGGGAACGCTGGGTGGAAGGAAATTCGTGGCTCCTCTCAGATTCCAGAACTTTCTGCCACAGAAATGTGAGGAAAATTTGTTTTTTTAGCCAAATTTTGAGGTTTGCAAAGGATTCTCGGTAACAGAACCTGGTCCGAGCCACACAAGTCACCCCATCTTAGATTCCCCTAGGTCTCTAGTTTTCAGAAATGCATAGGTTTGTAAGGTTTCCCTAGGTGGCGGCAGAGCTACAGGCCAAAATCTACAGGTAGGCACTTTGCAAAAAACTCCTCTGTTTTCCCTCACCAATTTGGCTGTGTCCACGTTGCACTTTGGGGCATTTCCTGTCACGGGCGCTAGGCCTACCCACACAAGTGAGGTATCATTTTTATCGGGAGACGTGGGGGAACGCTAAGTGGAAGGAAATTCGTGGCTCCTCTCAGATTCCAGAACTTTCTGCCACAGAAATGTGAGGAACATGTGTTTTTTTAAGCCAAATTTTGAGGTTTGCAAAGGATTCTGGGTAACAGAACCTGGTCCGAGCCACACAAGTCACCCCATCTTGGATTCCCCTAGGTCTCTAGTTTTCAGAAATACACAGGTTTGGTAGGTTTCCCTAGGTGGCGGCTGAGCTACAGGCCAAAATCTACAGGTAGGCACTTTGCAAAAACACTCCTCTGTTTTCCTTCACCAATTTGGATTTGTCCACGTTGCGCTTTGGGGCGTTTTCTGTCGCGGGCGCTAGGCCTACCCACACAAGTGAGGTATCATTTTTATCGGGAGACGTGGGGGAACGCTGGGTGGAAGGAAATTCGTGGCTCCTCTCAGATTCCAGAACTTTCTGCCACAGAAATGTGAGGAACATGTGTTTTTTAAGCCAAATTTTGAGGTTTGCAAAGGATTCTGGGTAACAGAACCTGGTCCGAGCCACACAAGTCACCCCATCTTGGATTCCCCTAGGTCTCTAGATTTCAGAAATGCACAGGTTTGGTAGTTTTCCCTAGGTGGCGGCTGAGCTACAGGCCAAAATCTACAGGTAGGCACTTTGCAAAAAACACCTCTGTTTTCCTTCACCAATTTGGCTGTGTCCACGTTGCGCTTTGGGGCATTTCCTTTCACGGGCGCTAGGCCTACCCACACAAGTGAGGTATCATTTTTATCGGGAGACGTGGGGGAACGCTGGGTGGAAGGAAATTCGTGGCTCCTCTCAGATTCCAGAACTTTCTGCCACAGAAATGTAAGGAACATGTGTTTTTTTAGCCACATTTTGAGGTTTGCAAAGGATTCTGGGTAACAGAACCTGGTCCGAGCCACACAAGTCACCCCATCTTGGATTCCCCTAGGTCTCTAGTTTTCAGAAATGCACAGGTTTGGTAGGTTTCCCTAGGTGGCGGCTGAGCTACAGGCCAAAATCTACAGGTAGGCACTTTGCAAAAAACACCTCTGTTTTCCTTCACCAATTTGGCTGTGTCCACGTTGCGCTTTGGGGCATTTCCTGTCACGGGCGCTAGGCCTACCCACACAAGTGAGGTATCATCTTTATCGGGAGACGTGGGGGAACGCTGGGTGGAAGGAAATTCGTGGCTCCTCTCAGACTCCAGAACTTTCTGCCATAGAAATGTGAGGAACATGTGTTTTTTTTGCCAAATTTTGAGGTTTGCAAAGGATTCTAGGTAACAGAACCTGGTCCGAGCCACACAACTCACCCCATCTTGGATTCCCCTAGGTCTCTAGTTTTCAGATATGCACAGGTTTGGTAGGTTTCCCTAGGTGGCGGCTGAGCTACAGACCAAAATCTACAGGTAGGCACTTTGCAAAAAACTCCTCTGTTTTCCTTCACCAATTTGGCTGTGTCCACGTTGCACTTTGGGGCATTTCCTGTCACGGGCGCTAGGCCTACCCACACAAGTGAGGTATCATTTTTATCGGGAGACGTGGGGGAACGCTGGGTGGAAGGAAATTCATGCCGCCTCTCAGATTCCAGAACTTTCTGCCACAGAAATGTGAGGAACATGTGTTTTTTTAGCCAAATTTTGAGGTTTGCAAAGGATTCTGGGTAACAGAACCTGGTCCGAGCCACACAAGTCACCCCATCTTAGATTCCCCTAGGTCTCTAGTTTTCAGAAATGCACAGGTTTGTAAGGTTTCCCTAGGTGGCGGCAGAGCTACAGGCCAAAATCTACAGGTAGGCACTTTGCAAAAAACTCCTCTGTTTTCCCTCACCAATTTGGCTGTGTCCACGTTGCACTTTGGGGAATTTCCTGTCACGGGCGCTAGGCCTACCCACACAAGTGAGGTATCATTTTTATCGGGAGACGTGGGGGAACGCTGGGTGGAAGGAAATTCGTGGCTCCTCTCAGATTCCAGAACTTTCTGCCACAGAAATGTGAGGAACATGTGTTTTTTTAAGCCAAATTTTGAGGTTTGCAAAGGATTCTGGGTAACAGAACCTGGTCCGAGCCACACAAGTCACCCCATCTTGGATTCCCCTAGGTCTCTAGTTTTCAGAAATTCACAGGTTTGGTAGGTTTCCCTAGGTGGCGGCTGAGCTACAGGCCAAAATCTACAGGTAGGCACTTTGCAAAAACACACCTCTGTTTTCCTTCACCAATTTGGATTTGTCCACGTTGCGCTTTGGGGCGTTTGCTGTCGCGGGCGCTAGGCCTACCCACACAAGTGAGGTATCATTTTTATCGGGAGACGTGGGGGAACGCTGGGTGGAAGGAAATTCGTGGCTCCTCTCAGATTCCAGAACTTTCTGCCACAGAAATATGAGGAACATGTGTTTTTTTAGCCAAATTTTGAGGTTTGCAAAGGATTCTGGGTAACAGAACATGGTCCGAGCCACACAAGTCACCCCATCTTGGATTCCCCTAGGTCTCTAGTTTTCAGAAATGCACAGGTTTGGTAGGTTTCCCTAGGTGGCGGCTGAGCTAGAGGCCAAAATCTACAGGTAGGCACTTTGCAAAAAACACCTCTGTTTTCCTTCACAAATTTGGATGTGTCCACGTTGCGCTTTGGGGCGTTTCCTGTTGCGGGCGCTAGGCCTACCCACACAAGTGAGGTATCATTTTTATCGGGAGACATGGGGGAACGCTGGGTGGAAGGAAATTCGTGGCTCCCCTCAGATTTCAGAACTTTCTGCCACATAAATGTGAGGAACATGTGTTTTTTTTAGCCAAATTTTGAGGTTTGCAAAGGATTCTGGGTAACAGAACCTGGTCCGAGCCACACAACTCACCCCATCTTGGATTCCCCTAGGTCTCTAGTTTTCAGAAATGCACAAGTTTGGTAGGTTTCCCCAGGTGGCGGCTGAGCTACAGGCCAAAATCTACAGGTAGGCACTTTGCAAAAAACTCCTCTGTTTTCCTTCACCAATTTGGCTGTGTCCACGTTGCGCTTTGGGGCATTTCCTGTCACGGGCGCTAGGCCTACCCACACAAGTGAGGTATCATTTTTATCGGGAGACGTGGGGGAACGCTGGGTGGAAGGAAATTCGTGGCTCCCCTCAGATTTCAGAACTTTCTGCCACAGAAATGTGAGGAACATGTGTTTTTTTTAGCCAAATATTGAGGTTTGCCAAGGATTCTGGGTAACAGAACCTGGTCCGAGCCACACAAGTCACCCCATCTTGGATTCCCCTAGGTCTCTAATTTTCAGAAATGTACAGGTTTGGTAGGTTTCCCTAGGTGGCGGCTGAGCTACAGGCCAAAATCTACAGGTAGGCACTTTGCAAAAAACACCTCTGTTTTCCTTCACCAATTTGGCTGTGTCCACGTTGCGCTTTGGGGCATTTCCTGTCACGGGCGCTAGGCCTACCCACACAAGTGAGGTATCATTTTTATCGGGAGACGTGGGGGAACGCTGGGTGGAAGGAAATTCGTGGCTCCTCTCAGATTCCAGAACTTTCTGCCACAGAAATGTGAGGAAAATGTGTTTTTTTAGCCAAATTTTGAGGTTTGCAAAGGATTCTGGGTAACAGAACCTGGTCCGAGCCACACAAGTCACCCCATCTTGGATTCCCCTAGGTCTCTAGATTTCAGAAATGCACAGGTATGGTAGGTTTCCCTAGGTGGCGGCTGAGCTACAGGCCAAAATCTACAGGTAGGCACTTTGCAAAAAACACCTCTGTTTTCCTTCACCAATTTGGCTGTGTCCACGTTGCGCTTTGGGGCATTTCCTGTCACGGGCGCTAGGCCTACCCACACAAGTGAGGTATCATTTTTATCGGGAGACGTGGGGGAACGCTGGGTGGAAGGAAATTCGTGGCTCCTCTCAGATTCCAGAACTTTCTGCCACAGAAATGTGAGGAAAATGTGTTTTTTTAGCCAAATTTTGAGGTTTGCAAAGGATTCTGGGTAACAGAACCTGGTCCGAGCCACACAAGTCACCCCATCTTGGATTCCCCTGGGTCTCTAGATTTCAGAAATGCACAGGTTTGGTAGTTTTCCCTAGGTGGCGGCTGAGCTACAGGCCAAAATCTACAGGTAGGCACTTTGCAAAAAACACCTCTGTTTTCCTTCACCAATTTGGCTGTGTCCACGTTGCGCTTTGGGGCATTTCCTGTCACGGGCGCTAGGCCTACCCACACAAGTGAGGTATCATTTTTATCGGGAGACGTGGGGGAACGCTGGGTGGAAGGAAATTCGTGGCTCCTCTCAGATTCCAGAACTTTCTGCCACAGAAATGTGAGGAACATGTGTTTTTTTAGCCAAATTTTGAGGTTTGCAAAGGATTCTGGGTAACAGAACCTGGTCCGAGCCACACAAGTCACCCCATCTTAGATTCCCCTAGGTCTCTAGTTTTCAGAAATGCACAGGTTTGGTAGGTTTCCCTAGGTGGCGGCTGAGCTACAGGCCAAAATCTATAGGTAGGCACTTTGCAAAAAACACCTCTGTTTTCCTTCACCAATTTGGCTGTGTCCACGTTGCGCTTTGGGGCATTTCCTATCACGGGCGCTAGGCCTACCCACACAAGTGAGGTATCATTTTTATCGGGAGACGTGGGGGAACGCTGGGTGGAAGGAAATTCGTGGCTCCTCTCAGATTCCAGAACTTTCTGCCACAGAAATGTAAGGAACATGTGTTTTTTTAGCCAAATTCTGAGGTTTGCAAACGATTCTGGGTAACAGAACCTGGTCCGAGCCACACAAGTCACCCCATCTTGGATTCCCCTAGGTCTCTAGTTTTCAGAAATGCACAGGTTTGGTAGGTTTCAATAGGTGGCGGCTGAGCTACAGGCCAAAATCTACAGGTAAGCACTTTGCAAAAAACACCTCTGTTTTCCTTCACCAATTTGGCTGTGTCCACGTTGCGCTTTGGGGCATTTCCTGTCACGGGCGCTAGGCCTACCCACACAAGTGAGGTATCATCTTTATCGGGAGACGTGGGGGAACGCTGGGTGGAAGGAAATTCGTGGCTCCTCTCAGATTCCAGAACTTTCTGCCACAGAAATGTAAGGAACATGTGTTTTTTTAGCCAAATTTTGAGGTTTGCAAAGGATTCTGGGTAACAGAACCTGATCCGAGCCACACAAGTCACCCCATCCTGGATTCCCCTAGGTCTCTAGTTTTCAGAAATGCACAGGTTTGGTAGGTTTCCCTAGGTGGCGGCTGAGCTACAGGCCAAAATCTACAGGTAAGCACTTTGCAAAAAACACCTCTGTTTTCCTTCACCAATTTGGCTGTGTCCACGTTGCGCTTTGGGGCATTTCCTGTCACGGGCGCTAGGCCTACCCACACAAGTGAGGTATCATCTTTATCGGGAGACGTGGGGGAACGCTGGGTGGAAGGAAATTCGTGGCTCCTCTCAGACTCCAGAACTTTCTGCCATAGAAATGTGAGGAACATGTGTTTTTTGTGCCACATTTTGAGGTTTGCAAAGGATTCTGGGTAACAGAACCTGGTCCGAGCCACACAACTCACCCCATCTTGGATTCCCCTAGGTCTCTAGTTTTCAGAAATGCACAGGTTTGGTAGGTTTCCCTAGGTGGCGGCTGAGCTACAGACCAAAATCTACAGGTAGGCACTTTGCAAAAAACTCCTCTGTTTTCCTTCACCAATTTGGCTGTGTCCACGTTGCACTTTGGGGCATTTCCTGTCACGGGCGCTAGGCCTACCCACACAAGTGAGGTATCATTTTTATCGGGAGACGTGGGGGAACGCTGGGTGGAAGGAAATTCGTGCCGCCTCTCAGATTCCAGAACTTTCTGCCACAGAAATGTGAGGAACATGTGTTTT